>NC_052238.1:15789134-16089134 GCF_013401445.1 Tripterygium wilfordii
TCTTCCTTTTCATCACCTCTTTCTTCCTTTTTATCATCTCTCTTCACTATTCATCAACTATATACATACTCCAACTCTCAAGTATCATTTTTCCACAACTAAATTTTCAAGCGTCATTTTTCACCCATTGTGTGCATGTAGCGCTATACTTATCAAAAAAGTAACATTTCAAGTACTTAAAATACACTCCATTATATCCATTGTAAACATCTAGCACTTAACTTATCAAGAAAGTATCATATCAAGTACTTCAAAATCATCCCATTGTGGATGCTCTAAGATGTTCAAAACTGGTTATTATATTAGTTAGTAACGAAAAAGTAGACTTCTTAGTTTGTTTATAAGCATATTATTGTGATGGACAATCCAGAATCCAGATGGTATGCTTGATTTTCTGCCACTCAAACATAGCACGCATTGACTTCAGATTTCATGACAGTATCATTTAGTTTCTTTCAGCAGCGGCTTTCATTATTTGAAAGTTGTGTGGTTTGTCTTTGCAGGAAAGGCCACAGTAATAACAATAGGGGGGCTTGTGGCAGGTGCCTTGGCTGGGTCTGTTGTTGAGAACTGGTTGCAAGTAGACATTGTGCCGTTTCTTGGCATACACTCCCCAGCTGCTGTGGTTAGTGAATTTGCACTGTTTTCTCAACTCTTGGTTTCTCTGTATCTACGATAGGCGAAAGACGACGTTTTGATCATTGTAACTTGAATCATAGAACCTGTACTTATTCATTTGTACTAATATCCGAGTTTGATAAGGATGTATATCATTGCAATTTGTACAAAACTATTTTGTAAGTTATAATGTAACTTGAATTACATTGAATCAATCTTCTTGATTCCTAGATGAACAGCCTTTCGAGAGAATTTAACGTATGATTGTACAATTTGTGCTTGGTTACCTGTAGCAAAAATTGGATAGTTTTCTTTATATTAATTAATTTTTGATGAATTTATTTTTGTAAAAGTATAAATGGAATAGGGCAAAATTGAAAGGAAAACACCTCGTGCTTTGATGTTGAAAATATGGTCTCGTGTTTTGTTGTCGAAATATGATCAATTACGTTGCGTCAGGAGTGAAAGTAACACCTTGTAATTTCAGCTTCTAACTCACCATGACACAGTGATATTGTAATACATCGCTCGGCCAAATACTTTTTTGTCCAAACATAACGTATTCAAGCCAAAAGTGATGCATTTGATAGGAGCAAACGCACTGCCAAACACATCTATTCCTGTATGTCAATAGTTTACAATGGTAGCTAACCAGCGGATATGATCCTCCAAGCCATAGTTTTGGCTTAGCCCTTCTGTGGTCCTTTACTTACCAAAAAACACAGAAATCCATTATTGGAGAAACAGAAACTGGAGCTTGGTAAAAATCTTTGACAACCACCATGCTAAGTCGTATGCTGTTACCTGGCTTGAACTAATAATAGTCCACCAAGCATAACACTGAAGAGAGTAGAAAACCACACAAGTAAACAACTGTATATAGGTAACTGTCAACTTGTACTACTCCTCTCCAGTTCTGTAAGTGTTTTTGACACACAAGCTAAATGCGAGCATTGGTTCCCAGTTAACAGTAACAGCATACATTAAAGAACTGAAGGTTCGCTCCTTGTATCTCTCCTGGAAGCTACCTGAGTATTCACGCGAGAGAAACAAATAACAGATAAAAACATGACATACAACTTTATCAGTTATTGCCAGCTTCCGTCGACGTGGTAAAGGGAGCCAATGTGTTTGGACGCAGGTTGACTCCACCTCCTCTAATCGATACATTAGGAGACTTGGCAGCGCTAGCCCTGCTCACAAAATTCGAATCAAGAAACATAACTACTACTGTTATGTCATCGTGGAAATGTCGACGTACACCACGGTCGATCTTCTTCAGGTCGGAATATCTCATTTCTCTTTTCTTTGCCGCTTCTTGCAGCGCAGTCTTTACTAGCTTCCGAGCGATTCCCTGCATAAAGGATTAGAAGTAAGATGTTAATTCTAACTCAGCTTTTTCCCATTTTTCTTAGCACACAGCAAAGCAATGAATAAAATTCCCATTGGATAACTCTTCCTTTTGGAGGGAAATTCTCACATAGAACGCTTTGGAGTTCTGATTGATGCTGGAAGAAAATTGTTATAACGACAGGTGCATGGGTCCGCCGTTTAATAACTCTCATCAAATAAACGAATAAAAAGTCAAGGCTACATCTACAGGATTTGAGACGACAACCCCAAGAGGTAAATTCCGAGGAACAAGTGAATGTGCAATGAAACTAAAACCTATTCATAATCTTTGCATGGCAAGAAATCTCTACATCTTTCAAACAGATGCATCAAACAAATGACTACAAATTCATACCCTAACATTTCAAAGTCATATTGGTTTTGTTAGTATGATGACTCTACTTATTCTCATGACTTTGCACATAAACAGATAAGAAAAATTACAGAAGAACACAGTTGAAGTTTTCATATCATGTATCCTGATAGCACCACTAAACATCAAGAGAAATCAATGTTTTGTGAAAATTCTAAATCACAATGGACATGCCAACTAGTTGACCTGAGATAGCTAAACATTAAAAAAAAAATAGTTTTCAAGACTTTAAAATTAATTGTAAGAACAGATGTAATACTAACTTTCGAATATACACCTAATGCAGCTGGAATTGAGAACATTTTTAAAATAAGAAAATTTTGAAAGATTAGCATATCTTACGTTCCGTGGGTGACGTTGAACCATATCAACTGCTTCTTGATTGCTAAAGTGCTCCCAAAGCCCATCAGATGCAAATATGACAAATTGATCATGTGGCTGCAGCTGATGCATGGAAATTGATGGTTCTGAACTCAATATTGGTCTTTTGAAAGGTTCGCGAAGACGAAACTTTGCATATAAAGGCTCCCTGTTGAACTCAGCCTTTTTTAAATATACATCACCGATGGATCTAGAAATCTGAAAATCAGAAAAAACTGACAATCAGCATACAAACTCAAACAAACGCATGATAAAGATGTAAAATGTCAAAAGAATCACAAGTTTTGAACTTTGTCTAACATTGGGATTTCTACAAAATGGTATTCTGTAGACGTTGGTATAATCACATACATACAAGTAATCAAACTTTTAGTGAATAAAACCAAAAAAAGTGCCAAATGGTACTATCACCGTGAAGGGAAATAAGAAGAGCGGAGATATGAAGGAGTTAGTAGGACCCAAAATATCCAAGTCTTAATTAAGGAGCTCAAACAAATTCCAACAAGTTAACTCGTTAAACAAAGTAAAATTGTAGCATGGAAAGAAAAAAAAAAGCAGGATCGGAAAGAAAATGTTCCATAAAGTGTAACACAAATCGCCTGACCATAGCAGGGAGGTTCTGAAAAATACCATAGCCAAGTAGCATGATCCACCTCAGTAAGGACCAATATAGATACTTCAGAAATTAAGAGGAACTTATATACCGCAGCCCTATATACTCAATATAAAACTAAAAATTTAATCATGATTAATCTTGGGCATAAGAATGACACAATCGATGATCACATTGGAAGTCTCCAGCAATCAGGGCTTTTGATCATCAAACTGGACAAAGAACAAGTTCAGCAAGAAGTTGCCATGTTTTGTCCGACCCTTCTCCAATCTCAGTAAGTAAAATGAAGTTGCATTTCAGAAATTCAGATGCCAATCATGCTGTGCAAAGAAAATTAAATTTAATAGCTGATCAATGTTTGAAATTCTGGCACACTGAATTTGGCCTAGGCAACATTAATTATGCCCTGCACTACTGAAAAACGTGTTTCTAGCTTTCCGGCCCCCATCTTTCAAAAAGGCCCAAAAGTAAAAGCTCATTGTGGAACCCAATTGGGAGATATTTTATGTTTATGTTATTCAACCATTAACGATCTCTGCAGATTGATTTCTTCAGAAGAATCTTTTATAATACAGACACCATAGACTATGGAATACCACGCTTCTGCAACCTGAGATCCTACAAATATTTTTCCCATCATCTTTAGTCAGTAGTCACCCTCTTTTTTCTACTCCATTCCTTGACATCGTTAAAACCCAGAGAAAATATTGAGGCATAATCAACAAAAAATTATATATTTCCTCTCAAACTAATCCTCATCAACGAGTCAACAACTCAAAAGTGCATAAAATGATCACGAAATTTACTAAATGCACTGAACTCGTGGAACCATTTGAAACACAATAAGCTAGTTGTGTAACTACAAAATGAAAAAAGTATTGATAGTTTTAATGATTCTACGTCATATGAACCAAAATGTGGTTTTCTCAGATGGTTACATCATCAGCAAAAGAGGTATGATATTAATCTCAAAAGTAAAAGGAGAAGGGGCAGGGGGTAGAAAACACACCTGTATAAGCCCCTTTACGCGCCATACATTGTGTTTTAAAACTACAATCTGTGAGTCATCAGGGTGCATGGCTTGCAACTCCTGCCTCACAGACTCTATACAAGCATTATGTTCTGCTGATAGCTGGATGGCCAGAACTTCCCCAGTTGCCTTCACAGCTCTCCCCAAAACAGCACGTGAGTCACCCAGGTTGGCAATGTAAAGAGTTCCACTGCAGACAACACCAACCAGACAGCAAGATCCAACTGCTGCAATTTGTGGCTTCGTAGGCCATTGCGTGGCCACAATAGAAGCAAAACCTTCTTCTGTCGCTTGATATGCTTTTCTTATTACATCCACAGATATTGACTGTTGCTCTGCAGTAAACCCTAATACGGAAATCCAATCAGAAAAATATTTGCAAAAGGAACTGGTCTCTATACTTAAGTCTACCATGTAAAACATGCTCACTAAATTATTTAAAACCATTTGAACTCAAAGTAACAATAAATTAAATAACCAGGGAAAGAAAGCGAGAAGAAATGAAAGTTTACTTTCAACAGTTATAGAAACAGCAAAGAAATGTTCCACTTAACTCCAAGGACCTACTTTCTTAAATTCACGCAAGTTTTTCATGCTTCAAAGATACACGAGAACAAGATATTATCATTTTCAATTTCTTTTCAGATCAACAATCACTGGATCAACAAAATCCTACCTCTAATCCACTCTATTTAATCCCACACGCTCAACTTTTCATATAAAGTCTCTGTTTCTCGAAGTCCACCTTTTCTAGAAATCTTTATCATGAGGAAACAACGGTGGACCACTCAATATTCTTTAGGACTTTTGGGTATTTTTCAGCACTTCAAAAGAGGGTTTGGCCTCCTAGATAGGTCTGCGGGAAATTCAGTAATTCACTTGTGAATCCACCTATGATTTACTGATGTGTGAATCTGCTAGAACACCTTTTCCCTCGGCTCTTTACACGTGAAAGGCCAAAGTTCCCCCAAAGATCAATGTTTTTGTCTCCTGCAGCCAGATGAATGTCATATGCTTCTTCAGTAGTGAATCTGTAATTTTTAATGAGAAGTTGGCTTGATAAGAGAACTCGAAAAAAATTTTACTAATAACATTTTAATGATTTGGAAAGACTTCCAGAGAAAACCTAATGTAGTAGGAGACTTTCAGTGATAAGGTGTATCTGGTTGGAAAGGGCCAACAGGGCTTTAAGGATCAGTGCTCACCTCTTCAGTTAGTATGCTAATAAAACAATTTTATAAACTTCTCCGAGGTGGTCTCTGTGTTGAGCTGATATTGACCTCAACTGTAGCACTTTTCTACTTATTGTCCCATTTGTTTATTGCAAACTTAGGAGGGAAGCTTAATGCACCATTTGTAAGTTTATCTCTTTATTAATAACTTCTCTTCAGATCAAGGGGAAAACACAAATGAACATATGCACACATACATATTCAGTTTTCCTCAGAGCTCAATTTAAGCACAGAATATAAAGAGCAACCAAAACATTGCAAATGCAGGAAAAAGCCCACTGAAGTTCAGATCACTTACTCTTGAGATGCTGAAAGAGGTGATCCGCAATAAAACGTGATGTCTCTGGACCGCCATGACCATCGTAAATACCAACAAAGGTACCAAATGGACCAGACTCGTGCAAGCTCAGACTGCCAGACTCAATCTGGCTCTGATCCTCCAGTAAATTGTTGGCCTGCACTACAGCCATTGAGAATTCACCATTGAAGTGATGCCCATGATCTTTGTACCATAAGAGCCCCTCTTGGGACCTTGGCCGAAAACAGGCCCTCAAAAGGTTCATCAACCCAGATAACATCCCTCATCTCATCCAAACAACCCTCCAAATAATCCTCATTAAGGCACCCAAAACTACTCTTTCGCCAAAACCACAATTATGTATTCTATGTCCCTCAATTTTTTTACAAAAAGAATCCAGTATAAAACAACAAGACAACCGAAAGCAATAACTGTACAATCACGCCTCAAATCATGCTTCGAGGGTTTGAAACAAAACCCAATTGTGAAGTCTCTTCTCCTCTACTTCTTAGAACAATAGGTGAACACTACAAAAACAACAGCAACAAATATACAAAAATCAATAACAGCATAATTGGAATTTTATGGATCAAAGAAAGGATGACCGGAAGCAGCCTATTATTTAATGTGAGTTTTCGTAATGGATTGAAGCAGACAAATAGAGAAGTGAAGCCCTATAATAAACAAGCACATCTTTATTTCCTTCTAAAACTCATGACCAAAACAACACCACTAGTAATGAAATAACAAACAACCAAAATAAAAAGAAAAAACGAGGGCTTTGAAAAAAAGGAGTTGTCAAAGTCCCACTTTCCCCGCACCAGAGTTTGGTCAGACATTGGAATTGCTCAGAAGGTCTAACATTTCACACTGAAAAATTAAACCCAGAACTCCCCAGATATCCCAACACCCCAAAACTCCAACAATCGCAATGAAAGTAGAAGAAGAATTAGATACCAAAAGGGTTCTTACCTTCAATTTGACCACTTTCGCAAAGCAGCTTTCCTTTACAGTTCAAGAACAGGAACTTCAAGTGGGAATCAAAATTCAGGGCATCAGATCTATAGATCGATCAAAATCAAAACCATCGACAGAGAAAAAAGAAACTCAAATTGGGTTGTGGTGGGTTTTCCTTTTGGGTAGTGGAGTGTTGATGATGAGATTGTAGAAGGAACATACCATGGAGAAGTGAAAATGGCCAACTAAGAAAGACTCTCTCTATATATTGTCTAAGGAGACAACCCCATAAAAGACCAACAATGAAGAGCTTGAAGCCAGCAAAGCAGAGGTCCAGTTTTGGGCTCCACAACACTATCGCTAGAGAGAGAAAACCAGAGAGAGAGAGAGAACCATAGACAGGTAGGGAGTCAAAATGTTGTTTATTGAAGGCTTGAGAGAATGATATGATATAATGCGAGAATTTGAATGTTCCATGAACCTCCCTGTTCATATGAATGCACGTGTCAGTCTCACAACACTGACTATACGTGTCAAAAGACAAAAGAGGGTAGCACACAGACACTGTGCATCAGGTAGGGACTTACTTTTTTTTTCTTGGTTAGTCACGCGCTCAAAGTCTAAAACCCAGCTGGGGTTTGGATACTCTACAATGTGATCTAGGATTGTTGCAATGCATAGACCAATGAGGAGCGAAATTGGATGCCAGCTAAGGAAAGTTTGTCTTCTTATGACGTGGTGAGATAGGATTGGGTAGTTGAAGACACACGTGTGCATGTGTCAATTTCATTGGTCAGAGCTGAATGATACGACTCATGAGTCTAGAAGGAGCTTTTAGGTGGCGTTTGGACATTTGGCTGTAACCCGCCGACTTTTGATTACGGTATCTACCATAATTTTTTCTTGGACATATACATATATATAACTTTCCTCACGTAACTGCACTGGAACTGCACTCGTAATAAAAAAGTTTACCAATAGGTTTGACCTTAGCTATTTTGATATCCAAAGCGACACTATAAAATAATGTCTTATCACGAAAAAAATAAAAAATTTCCTTCAAAGTGAGATAGTACTCATGTGTCGTGTGCATGAGTGTTGAATGCTAAGAGAGATGAGAGGGAGGAAGGAACGGGTTACGGTTTCTTTTGCTAAATTTTGGATTGATTTTGGGCTTGGCCGACGGATTAATAGGTTGTGTTTTTAAAAAAGAATTTAAAAATATTGTGGGTGCCCTGGACGGCCTAGTGCCCAAAGCAGGGGCGAAGCCATGACATAATATAATGTGGTCGTCAAGGGTGAACATAAAATTTCATGTCAGGGTGAACCAACATATAAACGGGGTCTGAGGAAGTGCCTCTGAAATTTGTTTGGTTAACTATTAACTATACATTCAAAAGTACGAAACTTTTGAAAAATAACAATAAAATCAAAAGGGGGTCTTTTTTTTAATTTGAAGTGGCTTGAGACAAATTCAATATGGTTTTTTGTTGTAATTTACTATATACTTAGGGGGTATTTTATGTAATTATACTTACAGTTATTTAAAAAAATTTAAGGGGGGTCAGCTAAGCCCCTCAACATCGCGAGGCTTCGCCTCTAACCCAAAGCTCTAGCTTGGACTAGGGCAAAGGCCGATTCTGTTTACGGACTTCTAATCTCAGTGGTTGCAAATCATTTAGATGAAGCGGAAATCACTACTATTAATAATCTAAGCATTACAAAAGAAGGGTGGGTTAATAATATATGAGGTTAGGGTTGTTGCAATGAAATGTAATGTTGTTATAAAACGTTGGGTGTTGCATTCATAACTCATCAAGGAGTCAAATAATACATGACAATGAAGCATGATCCACCAACTATATAATGTTTCTTGTCAAATAGTACAACTGTTGACTGTTCTTACCAAAATGTCACTGTACTTCTCCATAATGAAGAGACATACACGCACCATAGTTGGATAGCTTACTTTCGCCACTAACACACCACCTTCATTTTCCTCCACATGCATGTGTATATACATATATGTACTGTGTATGTATGTATATGTATATATATTATGTATTATGTATTGTTTCTCATGCATGTGTTGAGTTAATGAAATCTAATACTCTGTTCCATTCTAGTCTTCTAGATGTGAAGATGTATCTTTCTACAATGGTAAGTTGGGTTTGTCCAAATTCATTAATTATTTAATTTGCCTTAGAAAGGTGGGCTGTTTCATATGGTTTTAATTGCAGCAAATATTGACTCCTGACAAAACATAGATTATGGATTCTAATCTATACTTGCTAATTTTTTGTAGATAAATTGAGAGAATTCGATTTACTTACGAGTTTTTCCTATTGATGATCCATTTACCTTATAATACTTCACATTCTTTATGTTGACGATCTCGCTACTAGAACGAGAATGACAATTCCACGGCCCAAACACCGATTGAATACGATGAAAAAAAATACTAGAGAATGCTAGAGAGCGTTCTTAGCTTTGTGTTGCTTTTTATCTCTTTGAATCCTTCCATACATATTATTCTGCGCATTTCAGGTGCCAAGCCACAATTGAGTGTGCGTTGATTGGTTCAAATCATAATGCTCGATTCTTGAGAGTGATCGGCCGCAAAACAAGGGATGTGACTTAACAATCTCGTAAGTTTGGCCTGATTAAAGGGGATTGACATTTAATTCTTTCATTATAAAATGCAGAGAGACACCCAAGGTACGTAATTTTTAAGCAATACCTTATGATTATTTCACTTGTGATAATCTTGAGATTAACTTAAGTATCGGAGTGTCTGCGGCCAAACCATAACTGTGGTCGAGCTCATTGACTTTTGTCGTTTTCAGGGTTAGAATAGCAAGCATCCAAAGAGTCTCGGCCGAACAATTCAAGAGTTCATTCTAGAGTGTTCAGCCAGGTATTGATTTTTTTTCTCTACATATATAATACATATTTATTTTTTTAAAAAATGTTCATCATCTATTGAGAAAACCAAACGGCTCTCTCTCATGTGGAGACAACTACAAGGTGGTTATTTGACTGACTTCTCTGATTTCATGTTAGAGAATCCAAATGGGTCGGGTCAGGCCTATCATGGGTGACCCGAACCTGATTTTTCCAAGAGGGTAACTACAAGGCCTTTAGTTGTGATAATTGCACTTGTTTGTCTAGTAATTATATGGTAGGTGTGAAAAGAAAGAGTTATGACTGATAAAGTTGAATATAAAAGGCAGGGCATATATATATATATATATATATATATATATATATATATATATATATATATACCTAACATTTACAATTGCATGTTATGAAAGTCGCAATCCATTGTATGTTGATTGAATATGTTTCTTCTTCTGTTCAATGATAACAAAAGCTAAAGGATCTTTTGTATCCAACTACAAACTGAACAAAATCAAAGTGATCCACAACTCAAAAATAATTAATTAATAAATACATGATTGAATAAAATATATAATTATTGGAATTTTGTTTATTTACGCCCAAGAATGCCACAATAATAGAATAAAGACATACCCACTATATATTTGACCATAAAATGGTGTGTGTGTGTATATATATATGTATGTACTGGATAATTGCAAATTATAAACACTAGAAATCTAAAATAAGAAAAAATTAAAATTAAAACAACCCAACAACTTGTCAATAATTAAAAACACAATGGATTTGGGTCCTACTTAAGATATATGCTCCACAAGACCAAAGAGTCGATCATTAATCAACTTGGGAGCATTTCTAGTATCATAAAAAAATGTATTTACTAAATATAAAAACACGAAATTAAAAGGAAAAGATAATCAAGATATCATTTGAGGAAATGTACAAGTTGGGTGGGGTTGAACTTTACATCATCATGCATGATCCCTTTATGTGGTTATATATGTTTGTGTGTGTATAAATCAGTTGGATGATAATCTAGTTGATAAATTTCTCTGGGGTCAAATCGTATGGACTTGAAAGGTCATGAATTCAATTCCTATTGATAGTAATACCCTTATGGCTATGCGTTGGGTTTTGATCAATTTACCTTGTCGTTAAATGAGAAATTTTTATACGCACAAGTTTGATGATCCGGGTTTAGGTTCACATCAGATGCCCAAATAACAAACTTATAAGGTATCATTCTCGGTTACCCAAAAAAAGTGTGTATCTATGTATATATGAGTTTGCTTTCATATAGTCATGGGCTTTTTCTTTTCTCGGAGGGGAAATGTTGTTGATGGTGATGATTCAAATTGAGACATGCCACAAGTCTCTTAAAACAAAGAGCTATTTTTTTTTTGAAAAAAGAGGAAATGAAAAGAAAAGATTGATCATGACTGCTAGCTAGCCATATCCAATCTTATCATAACCACCAGGGATGGACAGTACACATACAGATAGCATTCAGTTCTTCAACTCGAATCTGTGTATGAAAAGTCATGTCTCATTTGAAAACAATGTACTTGGGTTGTGAAGCATTAATGCATCGGGGCCCATTCATTTACTATACAATTCTATTAGATTTTCAATAAATTATAGAATATCTTTTAAATATAATTTCAGGTCCCTTGGAGAACGCAAAATAATGTGATTTTTTAAAAACAAAACTTCTCTCAATCAACAAACGTCATTTTAGATAAAAGTATCATTAAGTGAGATGATCCAAACAAATAAAGCCGAGATGATCCAATATATCCACAGTGAATTGACATATGACAACCCTAAATCGGATAATATTTCTTGATTTGAGTGGGGTGGGAATATATTCTAATAATGACTTAATATCCAAATATTGGTGAATTAATGTTTCATTAACTAAATAATTAAGGGATTAATTCTTGAGACTTAATTGGGTTTTGTTTTTTGTTTTTATAAAAATTGTATTCCTCGACTTCTCCATCGCTCTCATGCATTGGACACCCATCAAAACGTACTTCTGTTTATCAAGTCTAAATAAAGAAATCAACTTCAATAGGATTATAACTTTCATGGAAATTAATAATTAGAAGAACACAGCTTAGATAATCCCCAACTCAGAACAACTCAAATGGGTTATTGTTTATGTTCTTTTCAAAGCATATTTTACCAAATAAAAATTCAAGCTTTTCCATTTACAGGGTCTTTGGGATTTGGTATTAAACTCGAATCATTAGCCCCACGTGCACATAAGTTTTCCACATGACGACATAGTAAGTTAGGTCGAAACTCAACGCATGACCACAATGATATTATTCTTAGTGAGAATCGAACTTAGAACCTCTCAAGTCCATAAGTTTGACCCCTGAGATATTCACTAATTAGTTAATCACCTAGTGGTTTAGTTGAATTAATGTTTCATTAATAACTAAATAATTGAGGACTTAATTCTTGGAAATTGGGTTTTGTGAGTGCTTTTTTTTTTTTAAATTGTCTTCCTTGACCTCTCCATCACCCTCACCATCAAAAGGTAATCTTAATTATCAACTCTGATAAAGAAATCAACTTTAACAGGATTAGAGAGTTTCACGGAAAATAATAATAATTAGAAGAACACATCTTAGATAATCCCTAACTCAGAACAACTCAAATGGGTCATTGTTCATGTTCTTTTCAAAGCATATTTTAGCAAAGAAAAAATTCAAGCTTTTCCATATTTATGGGGGTCTTTGGGATTTGGGCATTTTAATTTGCATCCTATTGACCACTGACTTGGAATATATAGACTTTTTTTTTTTTTTTTCAAATTCACCAAACCCTAATGAAAGCAATGTTTTTGGGTCCAAATACATGCATCATCAATGTTGTATGATATGGTATGGAATTCAACTGGGGAAATTCTCATCAATGATGTATGATATCATGCTTGTTGCAGTATTTATGGAATTCTATTGTGGAAAATTATAGTATGAAGATATAGTAATGAATCAGTCAACAAGTTTTGATGTAAATAAGCATGGATATGTCATTGAATCTTAGATTTTGAAGAAAAAAAGAGACAGGAAGAGATGCCATATTGAAGGAATCTAAGCCATCAATATTGGATTTTTGGGAAAAAAACAAATTAGAATTATTTGTATTTAATCAATTTTTTCAATCTCTCTGAAGTTGATTGATGTCATATGTTATGTTTGCATTAATAGACTGATGAACAAAAAAAGATGATAACTTGCATAACCACCTTTTTGTTTATGTGTGTATATAACTTCATAACACATGATTTCTGATCCTACCATTATATACACACATACATACATACATACATATATATATATATATATGTATATGAGTAATTCTCTTATGCAGACTTAAAATACGGACCTAAACTGTAAACCTATATATGTGTTTACGGTTGATTTGAAACATGTGGGATCCAAAGTAGTGAACTCCGCTTGTCATTTCACTCATCCATACGCTCAAAAAGTTGTGTTCATTTTAACTCCTTACTTATCCACACCCTAAAAAATATCACATTTCATCCTTAGTTTCAACTTTATAGCAGTCCAACATCACATTTTTTAAGTAACCAAGAATGACAACATACAAACTTATCCTTTAAACATTTAATATGGGATTATACTCGGGCCGTCAGACCCGAATCAAAAGTTTTTCACATAACAATCGGTAAGTTTAGTCAAAACCTAACAAAAGATCACAAAAGTATTGCTCTTGGGCCCAAATTGTTGAAATTAAAGCTTTAAACAAATATGCACTGAATGAATTAATGAAAGGAATAGGCACAGTGTAAAATCACGATCACCTATAGTTTGCAAGACTGACTAACCAAGAAGGCCAAATCAAAACCTAATAAGGTCAATGTAGTACCTGGTTTTCGTCCGGCCCCCAAAAAAAAAAAATAATAATAATAAAATAATAATAATAATAATTCAAAAGCCCGTTCTCGAGCCCGTAAGCTCACAAAAATTCAAAGCCTGCTTCTTGGACCCACAAGCATGCAAAAAATCCTAAAGCCTATTTCTTGGACCATAAGCCCATAAAAATTCAAGCCCAATACAACAAAACCCTAGAAAATATCTAGAGAATAAAAATAAATAAATTAAATGGAAAACTAAAAAGACCAAAAAGAATAGCCACCTTGGTTAAAAGAAAGGGAAAGTAAGGGTAAAAAAGACAAATTGAAAGAACTAGGGTTTTAGGAGATGAGGTCTCTCTTAGTATAAAAGGAATGCAATATTCTTTGACAAGGGAGGAGGAGAGGAAGCAGCCACATAACTAGGAAAAGGGGAGGCGGCACAAAGGGAAAGAAAAAGAGAGAAGAAAAGAGAAAAGAAAAAAAGAGGGAAAAGGGGGAAGGAAAATAGAGAAAGAACAATCACTGCACAGAAGAAGAACACAAAGAAATCAAGGGAGGAAATCGGGAAAGAAAAGGAACCGGGAAACAGAAAGGAAAGCAAGGAAACCGAGTCGCTTATCCGCTTTAGGAAGGTAATCTTGCATGGTTCTATTTCTCTGTTGTTCCCTTGGTATTACTTCCACATATTCCCGTTTGTTTGGTTGAAGAATACGTATATTGTGATGTGTTTTTCTGTGATGATTTGCTCTAAACTCTGTATTTCTCTAATTTCATTTCGGTCATACATCCCTGTTTCAAGTCTGATTTTATTCAGACTCTATATCTGTATTACAAGTCTGTTATTACTTGGTATTACTGGGTATTGCTCTGAATTACAAGTCCGGTATTTCATCTTTACTGTTCTACTTCAAATCTGGTAATACAAGTCTGGTATTACTCTGTTTTTGTTTATGAATGGTGTATGTGTATATGTGTATACTATTGTATATATCTGTGTGTTTGTGTACAGGTTTTGGTTCGGATATGTTTATGTCATATGTATGTATAGGTGTATATTATGGTATATATCTATATGTGTTTGTATACAGGTTTTTGGTTCGGATCGATGTGTATATGTTATATGTATATATATGTGTATATCGTGGTATGTATATTTATGTGTGTTTGTGCACAAGTATTGGTTCGGAGGTGTATATTTTTTATATGTTTATATGCGTATATTTGCGTATGTATACATGATATGATTGTGTATTGTATATATGTTTATACAGGTATGTGAATTTTTAAGTATGGATTTAACTTGATATTATGTTTGCACACCCATTTGACCCATTTTGTGTTTGTTTGTTGGGCTTGGACCGGGTTTGGGACTACTTGGGCCGAAGGGAATACTTAGAGAATTTGGGCTGGATTGGAGCAATGGGCCTCGTGGACAATATTGGATTTTTGTATATTTGTATAAATTTCATTTTTTAATTATTTGTCATGTATTCTTGTAAAATGTAAGTCTTGTAATAATGTAGTAAAAATAGTGAAAAGTGCATACATAAATATTTTAGGGTGCTAGAAGCATATAGACATTAGGAAATGATTTTTATGAATGATGATTGCATTAGAATGCATGCTTAGGACTTTGATTTCTCACACTATGCCATGATGCTTAGACGTATGATAGGATTGTTTGAATGCAATGAAAATGAATGCAACGCGTTAGTCATTAGAATTAATCCAAGCCGTCTCACCTTAATAAACACACCAAGATTAACTTATGGAACCTTTATGTTTTGTTTAAATACCAAGGAGCCTTCAAGATATTGGGGTTCCATTGGCATTCATCCAAAACATTTGGATTTCGTGGACCCGGAAAGCAAATATGTTTTTAGGGATTAGGAGAATTTATTTAAGGACCCAAAGGGGGGTTTAAAGATATTTGGCCCGTCCGATGGGCCTTAAATGAATTCTTTCTTTTCTCATGAAGAATATAATTGTGAGTAAGGCTTGAATTGAACCTTTTTCATTGATTATGAGCCTTTTTGGTGCATCAACCAAGTTCCCAAAAAAATCTCTTCTCCAAAACCATCAAAACCCATTCCCATGTTTTTATCCAAATAGCCTTATTTCCAAATCATCCAAAACATCAAAACCCATAAAAATAAGATTTTTAAAATCAAATATTGGTCTAACATTAATGGAACATTTCCACCCATTTGATAATATATGATTTTCCGGGCATATGGAAAACTCATTAAAACATTTGGGACATACAATCATTCCTCAAATCAAAGTAGAGCCAAATAGGAAAACATTTTTGAAGGTAACCGTTTTCGGGAGTTGTGGGGTGCCTAACACCTTCCCCATGCTCAATAGACCCCCTTACCCACCTTTTTTTTTCGTAGACCAAAATGGATGTCCAATTGCATCCTAAAAATCAATTGGTGGCGACTTCATTGATTTTTAATGCCGGTTGCTTCAGCTGGCGACTTCACTGGGGATATTGGTTGTTGTACCAAAGGGGTCGGGCCTTGTTGTCTTGGTGTTTTCCTATTTGGTTGATTTGTTTATTTCGTTGTATAATAGTCTTTCAACATTTTGAGGAATCTAATGTGTTTGTTCATGATTGTAGATAAAATAACAGGTTTTTGGTTTCATAAAATTTGAGTGTTTGAGTGTTTTTAAGGATATGGTATGTTTCCCCGCACACACATCACTATTCACATGCACACAAATGGCCCATAAAAACCGGGTCCTACTAGTGATTAGTGAGGGTTGATCTTTGCTTTTGATGAATTTTGTCCTCACGTAAGCAAGGAAAAACATCCTCCTGGATTGACGTCCTTTCAAGATATTGGGGGATGGGTTCCACTTCCAGATATGGGGTGTGAACTAACCTGATCCAGTGGCCTCTCGCGTAGCCGCGTTATAGTTAGATATACCAACCATATGCACATTAGATAACCCTTAGATCTAGTTCGAGACCTTCAGAAGTTTGTAGGAACCTCATTTTTTTAGGAACAATGGGGGGACTCTCCTATCTTTGACTCTATTTATTTCTTGTATTTTTATTCTTCATTTCATCAAACCACACATGTACCTCTTTTATACACTTGCCATGAATATGTTAGCCTAGGTTATGATCTTACACACTTGTTAATCATCCATACATGTTCATATATACTCGTTAAATTATCCATACTTGTCCATATATACTTGCACATCTGCCAAATCATCCATACATGTTCATATATACTTGTACGCTTGCCAATTATCTCTACATATCCATACATACTTGTACATTTGTTAATCATCCATACATGTTCATATACACTTGTATACTTGTTAATTACCCATACATGTCCATATATACTTTCATTACCCATACATGTTCATACGCATCTTATACTCATTCTTTTCAAACCCCCATACATTCACTAGGCACATTCTTTGCAATTGGACAAGAGGATGTTTGCGGAAGCAGTGATAGGAACCAGTGACATAAGACGAGACAGCCCGTGGTAAACTAGAGATGCGTTGGAGAAATTACAGGCAGAACTCGGAGATAGTTTAAAAGATGATTTACCATTGGGAATTGTTCGGAAGACGCAGTTTCAAGAACAGGCACCACCAGGGCTAGCGCAGTTTTGGGAGGCACAAAGTAATGAAGCACGCAAGAATTTTGGGAAAATTTATGGACATATTGGGCATTTATTAACTGTCAGAACACCTGTAACTCTTCTTCAGGCTGCTATGCATTATTGGGACCCTGCATATCGCTGCTTTACTTTCAATACAACAGATTTGTCTCCATTATTAGAAGAATATGGTCAATTGTTGGGATATGATCCACATGTGAATAAGGTTTATAATCCGGGGGAGGTAACTGATGGAAGGAAGATTGTTCATCGACTTTTACAGATAGAGCATACCAGGACTCCTGGAAAGGATAAAGGTAATATTTGGGTGTTTCCAATTGACAGACTTATGGGTTTCGCTCAGGGGAGGTTTGCGACTCCAGAAGGGCAGATGGCTTTTGCTCTGGCGGTGTATGGAGCAGTGTTATTTCCTTGTGCAGGAGGATATGTAGAAAAGAATGTGATCAAATTGGTTCACCTTGTCAAGTACGGCGCCAATCCAATACCTGCAATCTTATGTGAGACAATCCGATCCCTTAATCATTGTCGTATTCAAGGAGAAGGCAGTTTCCGGGGATGTTCGCAATTATTAGGACTCTGGTTGGTGAGTCACTTGAAGTACCCAAAAGGAATTGGAGCTCCGATCATTATATTTGAAGATCACACTCGGATGCTTAGAGATCCTATTCAGAATTTCAAGATGGCGAGGATGCAATCTAATGTACCAGCTGTTGACGTGTGGAGACAATTCCTGGAAGAGTTAGAGCCGAAGGAGACATTTGATCGAGCAACATGGTACAAGCCCAAAGGTTTGCTTTACAGATGTGGTAATTACAACTGGGTGCCATTGGTGGGACCCTGGGGAGGTACCGGTCAAGCACCAGCAATGTTTTTGCGTCAAGAGGCTGGCAATTTATGCACGCCAGTTACACATGGCTTGTGGGAGTTTGAATTCGCACATGGGGATGAGAAAGGGAAATGTCTATCTCACCAAGTGGTAGAAGCCTGGAAAAGGACCCACATAATGGAGCGTGGAAGGCTTACTGTAGATTCGGAAGGGAAAAATCGATATGTACAATGGCTCCGAGGAAGGAAGAAAACTATTACCCAGTATGGCAGCTTTACTAGTACGAAGAGGAAGGAGACTATATCTTGTGAAAATGAAAATTCAAGTCTGGAAATACCATCCAATGAGATTAATGAAGTGGTGGACACCCTAATTGAAGAAGAGATAGAAACAAGGCAAAATTCATGGAAAGAGAAGTATAATAGATATAAGAACAAATGCAAAAAGCTGAAGAGGAAGGTCCAGGGAGAGAGGGAAGCCCGAGAAGCGGAAAAAGGACAGTTTGATATGTTGAAAAAGAAATTCTTGAAGCTGCAGAAGAAAATGAAGAAAAGAAAAGAGAATGATTTAGCAAAGCATAGCAGGACACAAGTGGAACTCCAAGAAATGCAGGAGCAGATTCGGAAGCTAAATGAAGAGCTCACATCTTGGAAAGAAGACGCTTATCAACTACAATTGCAGATGCATGCAGATAGAGAAGAGCAAAGAAGAATAGAAGCTGAGAAGGATGGATTGATAGAACAGATGAATGAAATGTTTGAAGTGAACCAGCAACAGGTGGAGGGGATCACAACTTTAAAGGAACAGAATGATTATTTTCATTCAATGCTGGAGGAGGTCCAACAAGAGCAGGCAAGTACCAAATTCAAAGTAAGGTTGATGATGAGTCGCTTGATGACCCTGTCAGATTGGGCTGAGGTTTATGAACGACGTTTGCAAAATTTGAGTTCCAACCCTGTTTTGGAAATGCCAGAGCTGACAAAGATATGGGCATTTTTGAAGAATTTGAAAAGTGACTTACAGGAGCTTCAGAAGAGATTAAATGCAGTACAAGCAGGAGGTGCTTTTGTGGTTGAAATTCCGGTTATTCAATTGGACTGAATCTGATGGTTCTCATGTATGCTTTGAATGAATGAAATGAATAAAAGGAGATTCTGCTTTTAATTGTCTTGTCCTATTGCAAAGAATACTTAGGATTTGCACAAATAATAGCCACATACATGCACATTTTGTAAAATAAATTAGAACTAATGTCATTGTTTGTATAATGCAGAGAAAATCATAAATAATCATAGCGCCCAAGAAGCACCATCGACACCCCTATCAGACTCGCCTACAATCAAGAATTATTGAGAATATGGAGCAGGAAACGGGTGAGCATAGTCAGAATCAGGATATAGCTGAACTGAAAGAGCAAATGGCCCTGTTAATGAAGAATATGGCGTTGCTGATGAAAGGAAAGGGAGTAGTTGAAAATTCTGAAATACCAGAGGTTCCTGAGAATCATTTGCACCAAGAAGTACCAATTTACCCACCCGGGTTCACTCCTGTCCGTAACCAATCTTTGCCTGGTTTGCACCAGCATCAATATGTTTCTCAACAGGCAACGACTCAGAACCCAATGTACATTCATCAAGTTAATCCTCATGGGCATGAGAATCCCTTCCCAGTGGATGCTGATATTACAGGAGCTGTCACTGGTGGAGTAGTGACTGAGGGAGTTCAGTATGAAGAAAATAGCTCAATGGATGCTATCAAGAAATTGGAGAAGAGATTGAGAGCCATGGAGGGTTTCAATTCTGCAGGGATGTTGAACCCAGCCAATTTGTGCTTGGTGAAGAATTTGAATGTTCCACACGACTTTGTGCTGCCAAAATTCAGTTTGTTTGATGGCACTGGAGTCCCTTTGGATCATTTAACGATGTATTGTCGGCGCATGCAGCCATATGCAAGCGATGAGAAAGTGTTGATGCATTATTTCCAAGATAGTCTGACTGGGGCAGCCCAAAGGTGGTTCAATACCCTTAATCCTTCATTAGTAGCTTCGTGGGAGGATTTGGCTGAAATGTTTATGAAGCAGTATAAGCATAATGAAGAAAAGATCCCTACCATTTATGATCTGCAGAACACAGCAATGAAGAGTGGGGAAAGCTTTAGGGAATTCGCCCATCGATGGAGGGATTTGGCAGCCCAGATAGTTCCACCCCTTTCAGAAAAGGATTTGTTGAACGCTTTCATTGATGCTCTCCAGGAGCCTTATACTTCCAATCTAGCGGGAGGCGGTCATAGTAATTTAGCTGATATGATACAAGCAGGGGAGCGAGTTGAACGATGCATGAAGAGAGGTACTCTGCATTATCCTACCCTTGATAAATCAGACCCAGCTAAGGCAAGTAAAGGCAAGAAGGCTGAAGTGCATTCTGTGAATTTTGATTCAAATCCAGCTGTTTATGGTGTGCCTACTTCAGATTATCGCCCTAGAAGCAATGCCCCAAGGATGTCAACTATAATCATACCCACACCCAAAATCCTTATCCACCCCGACTCAATGCACCATTACCCAATCAATACTCCCAAAACCCAAACACTTACCAAAACGTCCAAAACCCAAACACTTACCAAAATTTTCAAAACCCAAACACTTACCAAAATCCTCGTCCAAATTTCCAAAACCAAAGACCCAGAAGGCCTGTTGAGCATTTCGATCCTTTGCCCATAACTTATGCTGAATGCTTCACGAAACTTCAAGCGCAAGGAGCAGTGGCTCCTGTTCCGGGACGGGTCCACCAACCTCCATATCCCCATTGGTATAATCCTAATGCTACATGCTTATATCATGGAGGTACACCCGGGCACTCAACTGAAGGTTGTTTACAATTTAAAAGGATAGTCCAGGGGATGATTGAAGCGAAATGGCTGGATCTTAGTGCAATCAATAAACCAAATATCAACAACAATCCATTGCCTAATCATGAGAAAGATGGAGTGAATGCCATTGAAGAATTTTGTGCTACAAAAAGATGGGTATCAGAGATTGCGATGCCGTTGGGCCAGTTGTTTATGGTGTTGAGGAAAGAAGGATTAGTCGAGGAAGTGGCAGTGGATGTGCCCGTTCAACGTGGACTTTTTGATGACATGAAAACTTGTGAGTTCCATAGAGGACAAAGGGGACATGCTATTGAGGATTGTTGTGGCTTTCAGGAGAAGGTACAAGAGTTGATGGATTTGAAGATAATTAAGTTTGAGGTGAAAGGCCAATCAAATGAAGTCAGTGTTATAGGAGGATATTATCAAGGGCCTAGGCCGAACCGTGCTCCGCAATTTGTCTTGCAGTATTATGTGGAAGATGCGCCACCAGTGGGGCCACTCAAACCAAAGATAGATCCTTTGTACAAGAATGACAAGGCTGTGCCATGGAATTATGAGGCTGAAGTTAGAGAAAAGCAAGGAGAAATGGTAGATAATATTTCTGGTGTTAGTGGAGTTACCCGGAGTGGGAGATGTTACACAAGAAATGAGCTAGAAGGGAATCCGGTAGTGGATCTTGAAGCTGAACGCAAAAGAAAAGGGAAAGCAATACCTGAAGTTGAAAGATCAAGTTCTATTCCAGAAGAAGGTTTTTTTGTACGCCCAGAAGAGAAAAAGAAAGTTGTAACTGATGTGGAAGTCCAGGAGTTCCTGAAAATTATTCGGCAGAGTGAGTACATGATAGTGGATCAATTGAAGAAAACCCCTGCAAAAATTTCGATCTTGGAGTTGATAATGAGTTCTGAACCGCATCGACAAGTCTTGATGAGAATGTTAAATCAGGCATATGTATCAGATAAGATTCCTACAGACTCTTTTGATGGCATTGTGGGAAATGTGTTAGCGTCCCATTTGTTGTCCTTTACTGAGGACGATATTCCGCCTGAAGGGATGGGGCACAACAAAGCTTTGCATATTTCAGCCATGTGTCGTGGAAAGGAATTGTCAAGTATTTTGGTGGATAATGGGTCATCGCTCAATATTTTACCAAAGGAGACTTTTGAAAAGTTGCCGATTGACAGATCTTATT
Source organism: Tripterygium wilfordii (assembly GCF_013401445.1). Classification (NCBI taxonomy): domain Eukaryota; kingdom Viridiplantae; phylum Streptophyta; class Magnoliopsida; order Celastrales; family Celastraceae; genus Tripterygium; species Tripterygium wilfordii. The sequence goes on from NC_052238.1 coordinate 15,811,358, forward strand.
TAAGAGTAGTGCCGATGGTAGTAAGGGCATTCGATGGAACACGTAGAGAGATTATGGGAGAAATTGAAATACCTTTACAGGTTGCAAGCGTAACTTTCAATGTACCATTTGTGGTAATGGATATCTCACCAACCTACAGTTGCCTGTTGGGACGACCTTGGATTCACACTGCAGGAGCCGTTCCCTCATCGTTGCATCAGATGCTCAAGTTTGTTCATGATGGAAGGGTTTATATAGTAAAGGGCCAGTCAGAATGGATGGTTGCTAGTTTGTCTAATAGTTCTCCTATTGATGCTCCGGCAGAGGGGGTGGAGAGTTCATTCCAATCTTTTGAAATTGCTAGTGCTAGCTATGTGAAGGAAGGACTCTCTCCCTTAAAGCCACAAGTATCCAAGGTTACGAAGAATGTGGCAAAATTTATGTTGAAAAAAGGGTTTCGCCCGGGAGAAGGACTTGGTAAGAATCGACAAGGAATTAAGAAGCCAGTAGAAATGGTGAAACATCCAGAACGTTGGGGCTTGGGTTATAGGCCAACTAGGGTTGATCGGAACCGTGCGCAGGCAGAAAAACAGGCAAAGAGGTTTGCTCGTCTGGAAGGAAAGGAGCTGGAAGTCGAAAAGAAATCGATTCCTTGGCTTTATGACAGTTTTGTGTATGGAGGGATGCAGAACAAGATAAGTTTGGCTGATACTGGGGCAGTTTTTGGAAAACTGCCAGTTGAAAAATCGACTGATGAAATTGGGGCAATTTTGGCAAATATGTGTGATCAGTTTGAAGATTTCCAAGTTGCTGTGGTGGAAAAGGAACAGAGTTCGGCTGCTAGACCTTGCTTTGTCATCTCGCGTCCTTCAAATTTCAAATTAGGCAACTGGACCAGTCTGGAGCTCCCAGTGTCTCTCAAGAACTTGCAAGAGTAATCCCGAGTGCACTACCATCGTGGGCCCAGCTCACGGCCTTCGTTTGGGTCTTTTGTAATGAGCATGCTTTACTTTGCTTTCAATAAATTTTATAGTATGGCGATTGCATGTTCTATCTTTGTACATATTCCCTTTTCCATGAAATGAGAGTCTTTTGATAGTTATCCATATTCATGTTTCTTCATTCCCATTTGAGTTTTTCTTCTCCATTCTCAAAGCTATTTTATTCACTTCTTCAACAGGATTGAAAATGATGATAACGAAGATGACGAACTTAATGAACCAGATTTTGATGCACCCATTAGCAATGTTGAATCTGACTATGAAATAGAGGAAGAAATTGAGATTTTACCTGAAATGTTAAGACAAGTCAATCAAGAGGAGAAAATAATACAGCCACATCAAGAGGTAACAGAAGTTGTTAATTTGGGAACTGAAACGGAGAAAAAGGAGGTTAAGGTAGGAGCTGCCTTCGAAGGAGAAAACAAGAAGAAATTGATAGATTTATTGCATAATTACCAGGATGTCTTTGCATGGTCTTATCAGGATATGCCCGGTCTTGATACAAGTATAGTTGTTCACAAGTTGCCATTAATTCCAGAATGTACTCCAGTGAAACAAAAGTTGAGGAGATTAAAGGCAGATATGCTTTTGAAAATAAGAGATGAAGTGAAGAAGCAGTTTGACGCTGGTTTTTTAGCAGTGGCTAGATACCCTGAATGGGTGGCAAATATTGTACCTGTTCCCAAGAAGGATGGTAAGGTTCGGATGTGTGTCGATTACAGAGATCTCAATCGTGCAAGCCCGAAGGATAATTTTCCTCTTCCCCATATCGACGTTTTGGTGGATAATACGGCTAGACATTCAACTTTCTCTTTCATGGATGGATTTTCGGGTTACAATCAGATCAAGATGGCGCCAGAGGATCGTGAGAAAACGACTTTTATTACCCTCTGGGGAACCTTTTGCTATAAAGTCATGCCGTTTGGTCTGAAGAATGCCGGTGCTACTTATCAACGAGCCATGGTCACTTTGTTTCATGACATGATGCATAGAGAAGTTGAAGTATATGTCGATGATATGATAGCAAAATCCAAAGAAGGTGAAGATCATATTGTGAATCTTCAGAAGTTGTTTGATCGATTAAGGAAGCATCAATTGAAGTTGAATCCAGCTAAGTGCACATTTGGGGCAACCTCGGGGAAATTGTTAGGTTTTATTGTAAGCAGGAAAGGAATTGAGGTAGATCCTGATAAAGTGAAGGCGATCTTGGAGATGCCACCCCCTCGGACAGAAAAGGAAGTTAGGGGTTTCTTGGGAAGATTGAATTACATTGCCAGATTCATTTCACAGTTGACAGCTACTTGTGAACCTATCTTTAAATTGTTGCGTAAGAGTAACTCTACTGAGTGGAACGAAGATTGTCAGATTGCATTTGAAAAGATCAAGCAATACTTGAAAAGTCCTCCAGTGTTGATGCCTCATGTGGCTGGCAGGCCGCTTATTCTCTATTTGACTGTCTCAGATAGTTCGATGGGATGTGTGCTTGGACAACATGATTCATCGGGAAGGATAGAGCATGCCATTTATTACTTAAGCAAGAAGTTTACTAGTTGTGAAGCAAATTATTCGATGTTAGAGAAGACTTGTTGCTCTTTGGTTTGGGCTGCACATCGACTTAGACAGTACATGCTTTATCATACTACATGGTTGATTTCTAGGATGGATCCTATCAAGTACATTTTTGAGAAACCTTCTCTTTCAGGGAGGATAGCTAAATGGCAGATGTTGCTATCAGAGTATGATATTTTGTATGTTACACAGAAGGCAATCAAAGGGAGTGCAATAGCAGATTATTTGGCAGATGGAGCAATTGATGATACTCAGTCTATGGATTTGAAGTTTCCAGATATTGATGTCATGACTGTGTCGATAGAAGAGGGGAATCAGAAGGATTTGGCAAAATGGATTATGTTGTTCGATGGGGCTTCTAATATCATGGGATGTGGAATTGGTGTAGTGTTAATATCACCTGATGAGAATATTATCCCGTTTACAGCTAAGTTGTATTTCGAATGTACTAACAATGTGGCTGAGTATGAAGCATGTACGATGGGAATTCAAGCTGCTATCGATATGGGGATTAGGAGGCTACAGGTCTATGGTGACTCACAGTTGGTGATTAGGCAATTGAATGATGAGTGGGAAACTAAAGATGACAAGCTCATTCCATATTACCAACATATCAAAAAGTTAGTTAAGTTTTTTGATTGGATTGAGTTTGATCATATCCCAAGAGAGGAGAATCAAATAGCGGATGCTTTGGCGACTTTGGCGGCAATGTTTGATGTAGACCCAAAAGGGGAAGTGCAGCTAATTAAAATTGAGAAACGAGAAGTTCGAGGTTACTGTTCAAATTTAGAGGGAGAGCCTGATGGTAAACCGTGGTATCATGATATTCAACAGTACATTGAAAAGAAAGAATATCCATCAGGGGCATCAGAGAATGATAAGCGCACCATCAGGAGATTGGCGGGATCTTTCTTCTTGAATGGAAATGTTCTTTATAAAAGGAATGATGGGGTAATTTTCTTGCGTTGTGTCGATATGACGAAGGCTAAACTAATTATGGAGGAAATTCATGAAGGAATATGTGGGACTCATTCCAGCGGATATGCAATGGCACGGAAGATTATACGTGCAGGGTATTATTGGTTAACCATGGAGAGGGATTGCATAAGTTATGCAAACCGATGCCATAAGTGCCAGATTTATGCAGACAGGACACATGTTTCGGTTAATCCATTACATGTGTTGACGTCACCATGGCCTTTCTCGATGTGGGGATTAGATGTCATCGGTCCAATTGAGCCAAAGGCTTCTAACGGGCATCGTTTCATTTTGGTTGCTATTGATTATTTTACCAAGTGGGTGGAGGCTGCTTCATATTCTAATGTGACGAGTAGCGTGGTTGTTCGGTTTTTGAGGAAAGAGATTGTTTGTCGATATGGAGTCCCAGAAAGAATTATCACTGATAATGGCACGAATTTCAACAGTAAAATGGTGAAGGATTTTTGTGACCAATTTAAAATTTATCACCATAATTCGACTCCTTATCGTCCGAAGATGAATGGGGCTGTCGAAGCGGCGAATAAGAATATCAAGAAGATCATTGGGAAGATGACAGAGAATTACAAAGATTGGCATGAGAAGATCCCTTTTGCTCTATATGGTTATCGGACCTCAATACGGACATCTACCGGGGAGACACCTTTCTCCTTGGTGTATGGCATGGAAGCGGTTTTGCCTATCGAAGTGGAGATTCCATCCCTTCGAGTAGTTCTGGAGGCAGGATTGGAAGAATCAAAATGGACTCGAATGCGATATGAACAGTTGAATTTGATTGAAGAACGAAGATTACGAGCAATTTGTAAAGGGCAATTGTATCAAAGAAGATTGATGAAAGCACATAATAAGAAAGTTCGACCTCGCAGTTTCAGGGAGGGAGAGTTAGTGTTGAAGATGATTTTGCCACCTCAAAAGGATCACCGAGGGAAGTGGACACCGAACTATGAGGGACCATATGTGGTGAAAAAAGCTTTTGAAGGGGGTGCATTAATTTTGACAAGAATGGATGGAGAAGAATTGTCTAATCCGGTGAATGCAGACGCCATCAAAAAGTATTACCCATAGCAAAAAAAAAAAAAAAAAAAAAAAAACTCGCTAGATTGAAAACCCGAAAGGGCGATCTAGGCAAAATTAGAGTTAAAAAGCTCGCTAGATTGAAAACCCGAAAGGGCGGTCTAGGCAAAAATTAGAGCCATAAAAATCCCGCTGGAGTGAAAACCCCTCGTGGGCGCTTCAGGCAAAAGTTAGGGAAAATATTAAAGTCTCTACTAAAGTGAAAACCCTTCCTGGGAGCTTCAAATAATATTGAGATCAGAAAGGGGTGGTGAAAACAACTAAGGGGAAGGTGGCAGAGGCCTTTCGAGGATTTGAGATGAATATAAGGAAATACAATGAATGACAGATAGCGAGGCTGTACAAAGGTGAATTGGTTATGTTCGGGGGTATGCATGATGAGTCCATGAAGGAGAAGATTGATATGAAAGTAGTCAGATTCAATAATTGCAAAATGGGGGCACACAAAACTGGGGCAGTTTTGTGCGGTATCAAAGTTATCTCATATCCTATAAAACTTTCAGCTATTTCCTTTATTTCTAACCCTCTTGAATCATATATATAATTGATCAGTTTCTCCTGTTATCTATCTATTCTAAATAAAATTCTCTGAGGTTATTCAGTTCATTCCCAAATTCCTTATTCATTGCTTGTGTTCTTCACGATTTTATTGCTTATATATCTTGCCTTCAGAAATCTCGTGTAGTACATTGCCATACTATTGAATTTATTTGGAAGTTAAGTTTAGTAATAAAAGAATCATGACAAGTGTATTAGGACATTGTTCTTAGCAGGAATTTGAGAGATTTGGTGTTCTTGACTGTAAAGGAGCTAAAAGAGATTAAATGACGCTAAAAGGGCATGGTGGAGCTGAAGAGTTTTTGGTGTTTTTGATTGTAAAGGAGTTAAAAGAAATTAAATGGTGCTAGAAGGCATGGTGGAGCCTGAGAGATTGTGGTGTTCTTAATTTTAAGAAGGCTAAAAGAAATTAAATGACGTTAAAAGACATAGTGGGGCCCAAGAGATTCTGGAGCCGAAAAGCTTTGGTTTGGCCTTAAAGGTATGTCGGATTTGATGGAAATAAGATGGAAGCAGCAAATCGATGGAAAGACAAGACAAAACAACAATGAAAGATACAAGAATAAGTGTAACATGGTAGATTCAAGATGGGATGGAGGCAAAAGATGCAGTCTTCTCATGATGGATAATTGCAGGATGATAGGGGTGATGGTGCTTACGACAATTAACCAAAATCAAATTTTCAAAATAAGGAAAATAAAAGAAAGTACAATTTTCTTCATGCATTCATACACGCATGGATATTTTCTTGCATAAATTCAAACAAACATTTGGCCAAGCCGGGAATGGCATTGTGATCCCATGCCCTTTATTTTTCTGCACCAACATTTGGCCAAGCCGGGAATGGCCTTGTGATCCTGTGCCCTTTATTTTTCTGCACCAACATTTGGCCAAGCCGGGAATGGCCTTGTGATCCTGTGCCCTTTATTTTTCTGCACCAACATTTGGCCAAGCCGGGAATGGCCTTGTGATCCCGTGCCCTTTATTTTTCTGCACCAACATTTGGCCAAGCCGGGAATGGCCTTGTGATCCCGTGCCCTTTATTTTCTTGCACAAACAGTTGGCCAAGCCGGGAATGGCCACAGTGATCCCGCGCATTTCAGTTCCCGTACGAAACTCGGTTGACTACACCTTTGTTTATCTTTTATTTCATAAAAGACATACAAAGGGGGGCAGCTGTAGTACCTGGTTTTCGTCCGGCCCCCAAAAAAAAAAATAATAATAATAAAATAATAATAATAATAATTCAAAAGCCCGTTCTCGAGCCCGTAAGCTCACAAAAATTCAAAGCCTGCTTCTTGGACCCACAAGCATGCAAAAAATCCTAAAGCCTATTTCTTGGACCATAAGCCCATAAAAATTCAAGCCCAATACAACAAAACCCTAGAAAATATCTAGAGAATAAAAATAAATAAATTAAATGGAAAACTAAAAAGACCAAAAAGAATAGCCACCTTGGTTAAAAGAAAGGGAAAGTAAGGGTAAAAAAGACAAATTGAAAGAACTAGGGTTTTAGGAGATGAGGTCTCTCTTAGTATAAAAGGAATGCAATATTCTTTGACAAGGGAGGAGGAGAGGAAGCAGCCACATAACTAGGAAAAGGGGAGGCGGCACAAAGGGAAAGAAAAAGAGAGAAGAAAAGAGAAAAGAAAAAAAGAGGGAAAAGGGGGAAGGAAAATAGAGAAAGAACAATCACTGCACAGAAGAAGAACACAAAGAAATCAAGGGAGGAAATCGGGAAAGAAAAGGAACCGGGAAACAGAAAGGAAAGCAAGGAAACCGAGTCGCTTATCCGCTTTAGGAAGGTAATCTTGCATGGTTCTATTTCTCTGTTGTTCCCTTGGTATTACTTCCACATATTCCCGTTTGTTTGGTTGAAGAATACGTATATTGTGATGTGTTTTTCTGTGATGATTTGCTCTAAACTCTGTATTTCTCTAATTTCATTTCGGTCATACATCCCTGTTTCAAGTCTGATTTTATTCAGACTCTATATCTGTATTACAAGTCTGTTATTACTTGGTATTACTGGGTATTGCTCTGAATTACAAGTCCGGTATTTCATCTTTACTGTTCTACTTCAAATCTGGTAATACAAGTCTGGTATTACTCTGTTTTTGTTTATGAATGGTGTATGTGTATATGTGTATACTATTGTATATATCTGTGTGTTTGTGTACAGGTTTTGGTTCGGATATGTTTATGTCATATGTATGTATAGGTGTATATTATGGTATATATCTATATGTGTTTGTATACAGGTTTTTGGTTCGGATCGATGTGTATATGTTATATGTATATATATGTGTATATCGTGGTATGTATATTTATGTGTGTTTGTGCACAAGTATTGGTTCGGAGGTGTATATTTTTTATATGTTTATATGCGTATATTTGCGTATGTATACATGATATGATTGTGTATTGTATATATGTTTATACAGGTATGTGAATTTTTAAGTATGGATTTAACTTGATATTATGTTTGCACACCCATTTGACCCATTTTGTGTTTGTTTGTTGGGCTTGGACCGGGTTTGGGACTACTTGGGCCGAAGGGAATACTTAGAGAATTTGGGCTGGATTGGAGCAATGGGCCTCGTGGACAATATTGGATTTTTGTATATTTGTATAAATTTCATTTTTTAATTATTTGTCATGTATTCTTGTAAAATGTAAGTCTTGTAATAATGTAGTAAAAATAGTGAAAAGTGCATACATAAATATTTTAGGGTGCTAGAAGCATATAGACATTAGGAAATGATTTTTATGAATGATGATTGCATTAGAATGCATGCTTAGGACTTTGATTTCTCACACTATGCCATGATGCTTAGACGTATGATAGGATTGTTTGAATGCAATGAAAATGAATGCAACGCGTTAGTCATTAGAATTAATCCAAGCCGTCTCACCTTAATAAACACACCAAGATTAACTTATGGAACCTTTATGTTTTGTTTAAATACCAAGGAGCCTTCAAGATATTGGGGTTCCATTGGCATTCATCCAAAACATTTGGATTTCGTGGACCCGGAAAGCAAATATGTTTTTAGGGATTAGGAGAATTTATTTAAGGACCCAAAGGGGGGTTTAAAGATATTTGGCCCGTCCGATGGGCCTTAAATGAATTCTTTCTTTTCTCATGAAGAATATAATTGTGAGTAAGGCTTGAATTGAACCTTTTTCATTGATTATGAGCCTTTTTGGTGCATCAACCAAGTTCCCAAAAAAATCTCTTCTCCAAAACCATCAAAACCCATTCCCATGTTTTTATCCAAATAGCCTTATTTCCAAATCATCCAAAACATCAAAACCCATAAAAATAAGATTTTTAAAATCAAATATTGGTCTAACATTAATGGAACATTTCCACCCATTTGATAATATATGATTTTCCGGGCATATGGAAAACTCATTAAAACATTTGGGACATACAATCATTCCTCAAATCAAAGTAGAGCCAAATAGGAAAACATTTTTGAAGGTAACCGTTTTCGGGAGTTGTGGGGTGCCTAACACCTTCCCCATGCTCAATAGACCCCCTTACCCACCTTTTTTTTTCGTAGACCAAAATGGATGTCCAATTGCATCCTAAAAATCAATTGGTGGCGACTTCATTGATTTTTAATGCCGGTTGCTTCAGTCAATTTTGGCAATAGGACGTTTGTTGATAGGTCATTTTCCAAACAAATTTTAATAATTTACAAGTCAAAAGAAAGACTCACCCAAAAGGTCACTTTGTTTATGGGCCATCATTTTTTAGGACATGATGTTACCTCTCATGCTACAAATTGAAATTAATGATTTAAATACAATTATTATTTGCATAGTTTGTAATCATTTCTTTTTTGCTGGAGTCTTGGAAAATTAGGTTAACCTTACATCAATGTTGACTGTTGACCCCCTGAATTTTGAAAATAATTGTCAAGTGTTAAAAGCATTTTGTTGAAAATTCTGAACTCAAACACATTAAAGATATTATTCACTCTACAGACCATCACGAATTTATTCTTTATGGACAATCGCTATTGATTCTTAAGCTTAGTAAGCGCATATTCAATATGAGAGGAACTAATTTTTGTTTATAAACCATTCGATTGAGTTATGTTATATCAATGTGAGATTTTAGTCTTTACACATTTTAAATAAAATAATTGCAAGGAATTAACACAATGAATCTCGTCTACATTTTAAACCCAATACACTAAAATTCCACATATTATTCATACTAATGTGTATTGAACTATATATTAATTACAATATATAATAGTTTATGGCGTGACCCATATATAAGGGATAAGATTGATTAATATGTTATTAAAAATATTTATAATTTCAAATTTCCTTTTTTTTAATTTCATATTGGAATGTAAGATATAAAGATCTGGTGATGATACTATATTGTATTTGCAATTAATCCAATAGTATATTATTTACAATATATTCAGGACTATTTTTTTTATTGATATAAATTTATCCTTTAAACATTTGAAATGGGCTTAAATTCGGGTCATTAGACCCAAGCACAAAATTTTTTCACCAGATAACAAGATAGATTGCGCCAAAACACGATTCTATACGAGACGATCTAAAGGGATTCACCAACTAAGTATATACAAAGGCATTGAATACATATCTTCATCAAAAACAGTATATATATATAGGTATACATTTCTCAGTCTTCCTAATATATATTTTAAATAATATGTTTGTCCATTAACGACTAACCTTTTGGCATTGTATATGCTTAAAGAGGCGATTAGCATGATCCATGTGGCTTAAGCATGCTTAATTAATATTTATAATTTATTCAAAGTGGTTATTGATTTGGAATAACATCTCTTTCTTCTTGTCTCTATTTGTAGTTAGGTTGAGGAATAATTATATATGCTAATCAACCGGATTATTAAAGCATTATTTGAAACATGACGCAAAATGGGAAACTACCTGAATTGATAAACAAAGATTAATTAGGAAAAAAACCCTATCTTGATTAGATAATCCCAACATTAATTAATTAATGCATGCATGTATGTATAGGTGTATGTATGTACATGTGAATAAATAAATGGTAGCCAAGTCTTTTTCTGGAAACTAACGCAATGGCAATGCGTCTCATCTTCATAGTCAAGACTTCCTAATTGTAGTTGTAGGTTGGTCAGAGACTCCGAATTCAAATGCTTGGAATTAATATTCAATGCATCTCTCACTCATGAACTCATAATAGTCTTTTTATTTATTTATTATTGAAAGATACAAAATAAATAAGCCATGAGAAATTAGTATATTCATGGACTCATTGTTGTGGGCCTTGTGAGACGTGGGTTGTGGGCTGGGCTTTGCGAAGGATTTCCGGATAAACTGGGAGCTGGTTGCCGTGAATCCGGTTACCCTATTGTCCGGAACCCGTTACCCTAACCCTTAACAGGGTTATCAGTCTGGTAGTGATTAGTGAATTGCCTAGAAAACACCGGGTTGGACTGATAACTTTGAACCCGGGACCTGGTCCCATGTACACTTTTAGAATGTATTTGGATTGACGGATTTGGGAAGCAGTGAACAAAAGAGAGAGAATTTCCTTCTAATTCTCTTTTTTTTTTTGGTTTCCCAAGGTATCCCTACGCAAGCCCAGGACTAATCCTCCAAGGTATAGTTGGGCACCAAAGGCGGGAACCTCTCCCAAGAAGGTTTTCTGCATCTACAAGGACTCGAACTCAAGACCTTGCTTAAGCGATCAGAGCTCTTATTTGGAGAGTATAGAAAAATTTAAGGGGAGTGATTTGAAAAGAATTGAGAGGAATATTTTATTAACCTTTTGTGAAAATACTTCCTCCCCAAAATCAAAATGGGGTTCATTTGGGGAAGGGAGAACTAATTAAGTTATTTATAAATTAAAAACATATTTTACCCTTATACATAATAATTTAACATAAAAAGTAAGCATAAATTAGTAAACAAAAATATTTTTTTCCTTTTCTTATTTATCTATCCAAACATGAGAGAGAAAAATATTTTATCTTCCATTTTCTCAAATCACTCAATCTAAACACACTCTTTGTTAAGTTTTATACGCAAAAGCTTGTCGGATAGAAATGGGTTTGAGGACCAAAGTTTTAGAGTTGAGGCTTCGTCAACACGGAGGCCCATCTTCATACATAGGGCCTCCCTAGAAGGCAACGAAACAAACCAAATAAAAAGAAAAACAAATAAACAAGAAGTGAGATCAGCTCGATACAACAATTCTCCATCAAGGCTCATCCCCTGAAGCCAGCCAAGCAAAAAATCATGGTGACTGTCTTGTAGAGAAACAAATCCTGGTGTGTTTGAGTTGTCGAGAGTGTCGAATCAAAAGGCCATTTCTCCCACACAAATAGACAGATGACAACTACAAAAACGAAAATGCTAAAGATTGGAGTGTTTATCATGGGCTCCACATGATTTATTCGAACTCGTGTCCGTCCATTTCATAATTTGGGATAGTTGGACTTGTGGCAAGGAAAATGTACACATCTTCTTCTCAGAAGCTCTATTTGATTTTAACAAAAAAAGAAATAGAGATGAAACAATCAAACAAAGTGAAGCTGCAAAAAAAAAAGAAAAGAAGAGAAGAGAGACAGACTCTGTAGCCAAGCCACAGTTAGTTGGGAAAACCGTTTCTAAAATGTTAACTTGTTGGAGGTTTACTCCAACACTTTGCCTCCCATCCTCAAAAGACTCTAGATTTCTCAGGCTATCTTGCAGGGCTGAGAATCTACATACTAGTGTCAGCGGAACCCATGAGAGGAAAAAGAAGGTCGTCATTGTTGGCTCTGGATGGGCTGGTCTTGGTGCTGCCCACCACCTCTGCAATCAGGTTTCCCTTCGTTAATTATATTTGGTCTTTTAGGATATAATCATTTGCAAACTTGAGTTATTATTGAATCTCTGAAGTGGGCTTTTTGGGGTTTGTATGTTTTTCAGGGATTTGATGTCACTGTTCTTGAGAGTGGTAATGGGTTTAGTGGCGCCGATGATGTTGGTATTCAGGGTAGTTCTCCCTTGGAACTAACCTTTTCTTCTTGACTTTGAAATAAATTGGCTTATATTAGATAGTTTATGAAGGAAGAATTTCTTGTTTGAATGAGACTAACAAAGTTGGGTCGTCTTGGCCAACAATCTATTGGAATGTATTCAGATACTTGTAGGTTAGTGTGATCTGTCTCTGTCATTTGAATCATATTCTTGGATTTCTACCTTATTCGCAGGTTTCTGGAATCCCTTCCAGAATATATTCAGCCTTGTTGATGAGCTGGGCATCAAGCCCTTCACTCACTGGACAGCATCAGCACAATATTCTGCAGAGGGATTGGAGGTAATTAGTGAAAGCTTTCAGTTTAACAATAAAAATGTGCCAGGAAATGATGGAAAGTTCACAGACATTCTCGGCTGACAGGCCGAGACAAGTTTGTTTTTCTATGTTGTTCTTTCTTGGAAAAGTTATCTACTGGACATGAGTTCTTACTGGCACATTTTCCAAGAATTCAACAAGCCCATGTATACTTGGATGTGGTTGAATTCTTAGACAACGTGACAACAGTTCCAAGATTATTTGGCAGGTTGAATTTCCAATATTTCAAGATCTGCCTCGACTTCCAACTCCATTGGGGACCTTATTTTACCCTCAAGTATGCATCGCATCGCATAGCATTTTTGCTTCTGGTATCTTTATTAGAATACTGTTTCAATTTGAACGAGTCTTCAACTATTATATGCAGTTTACTAGGCTCCCATTGCTTGACAGATTAACATCACTTCCTCTAATGGCTGCAGGTATACTTGGCCATTTTACCCAATATTCGAGCTTAGAAAAAGCAAGTGAATTTCTTCGTATTCGATGTCTCTCTTTACTTCTTAATTGTTTGCAAAAGATCATTTCTGAATGTCAAAAGCTCTTTTCCATTGAGAGATCCAGTTAAACTTTATTTGCTATATGGAACAAATACAAAATCGTCTTTTCCAGAAATAATGCCCTAGTCATGAGTAGTTTAAAATTGGCAACAATTTCCTAGTGTCAAATTTAAGTAGATACTATTAAGTGAGTAATAGTGTATTTTATGGACACTGTTGATTGCCACTAAGGTGGTCATGTTTATCTCCTAATATTTTATCATTATCCCCAGGGCGAACCACAAATAATTATCAGAAGATATAAAAAAAATTGACCATAATTATTGGGCAGAAAATTCACTTGTTCATATCTTGTTACTGGAAAAGGTAAACAACATCCGTGCACAAGGCTCACACAGTGTATGTGCACACTTCTTTTATCATTTTTCTTGAGCTTTTGAGGCCTTAGGCTCGTTGCCTATGTTGAACAGTGAATTTTTCAATAGTTCAGTGTAATATCTTGCCACCAATTGACTAATGCACCTTCCATTTTCAGTAATTGACTTTGACAACACAGACACAGCCTGGAGGAAATATGACTCAAGTAAGGAGATAAAATGGCAACTCTCTTTAGATTAAGGAACTAGATGCTATTTTTGCTGTATAAACTTAAAGATGAATTGTTTGAAGTGTCTTATCTGGAAGTTTTACTGCTAGTAACTGCGAGGGAGCTTTTCAAACAATTTGGCCGCTCTGAAAGGCTTTATAGGGATATTATTGGTCCGTTGGTTCATATCGGGTTGTTTGCTCCAGGAGAGCAATGTAGTGCCGCTGCTACCCTGGGGGTGTTGAACTATTTGGTCCTTGCTCACCAGGTTTGATTGCTCAAGTCCCACTGCATGGAAAGTTAGATTTTGGATATTCAGTAATAAATATATTTCTGACAACACAAGGATTGAACAAAGTGGAATTGAATAAAAAAAGTAGAAGCTGTGTAACTTTTCATGATATCTCCTTTTATTTACTCTTTTACAATATTGATAAACGAAGTTAGTGTCTTTCCACATTAGTGCCTACCGTATTTGTTTTCAGTATTCAATTAGGTGAAGGTTGTTATATATTTTTGCCTTTGGTATAAGGCATAATCCTCATGGCAAAAATTTTCTAAAACAAAAGATGGCTAAGTTCAAATCGAGGATGATCCACAATTTGCTCCACACTTAAGTTACTCTGAAGCAGTTCGAATTACATTAAATGTAAATTACAACGATGCTTGTGGGCTATACATATGTAGCTTTCAAGGGTCTTTTTATTCATCATATGGAGTGCTCGAGTTGTATATTTGTGTTTACTGAAGATATACAGGTTCAATTTCTCTATAACTACTTGGGATATATGAACAGAGCATATCAACTGAAAGTATTGAGACTAAAATGTAAAGATGAGTTCATTTAATCTCTTTTGCTTAACAATTCAATTGGCCTGATGTTATACTAGACATTCTATTTTATCCTTTCTTGTCCTATTTTTTGTGAGGGTAAGCATTACATCCTCAGCCTTTTTGTTAAAAGAATTATTATGTTTTATTTTTATACCTCAACTTTGTATTTCTTGTGGATGGACATAGAAAGATTTTGATATGGTGTGGTGTCGCGGGAAGATCAAAGAAAAGATTTTTGAGCCATGGATGGACGCCATGAGGACCAAAGGCTGTAAATTTCTGGAAGGCAATAAAGCAATTGATGTTGTTCTCAATGAGGAAACAAATAGCATTTCAGAAGTAGTTTGCAGTGGTGAGACTTATGAGGCAGACGCAGTTATCTTAGCTATCGGAATCTCGACACTTAGGGAACTTATTCAGAACAGGTTTGCTGCTTTGAAATCTTTGTAAACTTCTTCTCTTTCTTTTTTTGTGATTTGATTGGAAGGTTATATTTTATCTGCTTAAATTTTCGAGCTCAGTTCATGTTTCATGAATGGTGATGTAGAGAATTGATTTTGGAATAGTTAGATTGGATGTTGTCACTCAAATATATCTGGCAAGGTGTTCCCATATGTTCCATTCATGCTATCCCATTTTCACTTGTAAATGGGTTCTGTGTAGTTCAGCATTGTGTACAAGAGAAGACTTTCTGAAGGTTCTAAATTTGTCCAGCATTGATGTACTCACTGCCAAGCTTTGGCTTGATAGGAAGGTGCGTGAAGAGAAACTGAAACTATATATTTTCTTGGCATTTACACCCTTGCGGTAAGAATGTAAAATTTGGAATACTAGAAGATGTCTGATTCTAACTTACTATACTAAAGTTTTCCTTTCTGAGATGAATTTGGTTAAAACTTGAGGGTGAATTTTTTTTTCTTGTCATAACTGTTAAGTTAAATTGTGGTGGCTGATATGTTTGTGCTCCTAGTTAGGGCAAATGCAATGGTGAATTGGTATTGGGCCAACAAACATGTTGTCTTTTGCTGATGTGGCTGTATTGTAAAATGTGTTTTGCTTATGTGGCTGTATTGGGATAAGTGTTTTGCTGATGTGGATGTATTGATATTTGATGTTTTGGTGTAGTTTTGTTGTGGATAATATGGAGGAATGGAATGTTGTTGGGTTGGGTGGAAAGAGAAAGTGTGTGGGAAGAAAAAGTGTATAGAAATTTGTGTTTTGCTGATGTGGCTGTATTAGAATACGTGTTTGACTTGACTTTTTGTGTAATAGAGGTGGGACCGGGCCAACAAAAATGTTGGCCCAGTAAGTTGTTTCTCATTGCATTTGCCCTTAGTAGTTATTAGTTTTGACCTTCTAGCTCAACAAACGAAAAAATTCATTGAGATTTTGGAACTGACGATTAGTACCCAAGTCTTATTGCCAGTTATTTGTGGTCGCTTGCAAGTTTTACGCTTGCTGTCGACCTACCACAACTCTCCTTTTTATCCGAACTTGGGACAGGTTGTATTATCAGACAGAGTGAAAGAGGGTCTAAGTTACTTTCTTTCTTGGGTAAAACCCTTTTTTTTTTCTTGCACAGGTGTTGATTGTGGATTCTGTTTAATAAGGAATGCAATCGTTAAGATAATCTCTTGGATTTTGCTGGTTTTTTGGGATACTTTTGTTATACCTTTCTATAGCTTAAAACTGCTTCTATCTATGAAGCCGCTTCCTTGTGATATGTTCAATGTACAACCAGGTTAATGTTCCAAAAACAAGCAATGCTTCTTCTGGATTTGGTGATTCATTTGGTTGGACGTTCTTTGACTTAAACATGATGTATGATGAGCATAAAGATGATCCTGCCACAGTCATAGAAGCTGATTTTGTACGTATCATTCTGCCTGCCTCCCGCTAGCCTGACTGTTTACTTTTTTCAACGTTCTTTTAAACTAAAGTTCTTCATATCATTTACCACAGAGAGGATAGCTTATCTCTGTTTTCTCCCTAAATTTTCTTTGTGCAGTATCATGCTAATGAGTTATTGCCGCTGAAGGATGATCTAATAGTTGCAAAAGTGTCATCTTATCTTTCCAAGCACATTAAGGGCTTTGAGACTGCAACTGTACTGGAAGTGGAGATCGAAAGATATCCCAAATCTATGACGCATTTCTTTCCAGGTAGGTGTATGTAGCCTTTTCATTGTTTTGGAAAGGAAGACATAAGTTATTGAAAATCAAATAAAAGTGGGTTTTATTTGACAATTTGGATTGTTTTACATGGATTCTCATTGAACTACAACTGTTAGCAACAACAGTAAGTAATCAGGTTGGAGTTGGAAGCAACATACTGTGGAATAACTTAGTGACTAGATAATCACATATAGGGTAGTTGTTCTAATTAAGAAATTTCGGAATGAGCCGGTTATTACTAAAAACAGCATGAAGTCATCTATGTTGCTTTTGTTTGAATTTGGATTGGAAAAGATAGTGCAAGGGTCTCGCTCCATTCACAACATATGCTTCTTCTCTTTATTTCTTCAATTTGTTTTGCCCTCTTCTTTCATTATTCCTATTTGTTCTTCTGTAAGGTTCATATAAATCTATGATGCGAGGTTCAACATCAATCCCAAACTTGTTCATGGCGGGAGACTGGATTGTAACCCGACATGGTTCGTGGGCACAGGTAAGATTTGAAGTGTGCCTTTTTGTTGTTGAGATGAACTGTTTTATAGACAAAATCAATATCTGTCTCAATGAATATTTTTAATAGGAGAAAGCTTATGTTACCGGACTTGAAGCTGCCAACCGGATAATTGACAGTCTAGGAGAGGGAAGCTTTGCTAGAATAATACCTGTGGAGGAGGATGAACCTCACATTGAAGCTCTTCGCACCCTGAACAGACGCTTCAATGGGTTACGAGAACAGGTTCCATTTTCGGATTATTTCCTTCAGTGAAGTCGTTCAGAGATGCTGGACAATTCTTCATGCAATATTAGTAAACATCTCTGTCTGGATTCTGGACCATCCTTCCAAGATTTTGCATATGCCTATGAAGCTCCCCATGAGTTGCAGATTTAAGAACATCTTGTTAAGACAGTTTCTACTTTCTAGTGCCACAAAATATTGTCATCCTAATTTTGTTTGTGTTTTCAATTTTATATGAAACATTATGAGCCTAAGCTCGGCGGTCAAACCCTCGCGTATAAATGTTTTTTACTTGACGATAGGATATGTTGGGCCAAAATTCAGTGTGTGACCACAAAGATATTATTATCAGTGAGAATTGAATTCAAGACCTTTCGATTCTAGAAGTTCAAACTTCAAAATTCAAACACCTTCCCTTGTAACTTCTCCTGAATTTATTATTTTTTTAATAAAGTTCATTCTTGAAAATCTTCAGTGTACAAAACAAATATTTTGTGGGCTAAAATCTGAGGTATTACAGAACAAAAAAATGTGTTGATGCCCTGATGGGCTGAAAATACAAAATTTTAAGCATTTCCGACATATGGGCCGAGGCCCAATTATTTCTAAAGACCTGAAACTTTGCGTTTTGTCCTGCTTAAGAGCTGAGATGAACAAATCGGCGACCTCACTCCACCTGGATGCTCACTCTGATGCTACGATGCTGTCTAACCTTTTCTCTCTAACACTCTCCTTATCTCCGTAGAGTAGCTGCTATCTGGGTTTGACGAGGTAACATTCTCTCTTCCTTGATTCCTCTGCTACTCATCAAAATATAAAAACGTGATGTATGCAGGTTATTCTTATTTGTTTTCCGCGAACGGTTTGATTAAATATTTAATCCTGTTTTCGAATTTCTCCTAGGTTGTTGGAACTGTCGTTTGATGCTTGCGCACTGATTTTCAATTGGTTTTTGATGTATGTTAATGTTGTATCTGGTAGTTCTAGTTTCTATAGTATGCAAGTTTGTTTCTTGTTTTATTGTGTTTCAGGGTTTTGGTTCTTTTGCTTATAAATTGAAAAGTTATAATGCTGTGACGCCTCTACTGGGTATTAGTTTCTCTCTCTGCATCACTCTCTCTGTAGATTACCGGCCATCTGGGATTATTCTCATTTTTTTTGCCTCGAAGGGTTTGATAATACTCAATCCTTTTCGGAATTTCTCAAGAATTTTTTGGAACTATCATTTAATTTTTGTGTATGGAGTTTCAATCGGTGTTTAATATATGTAGTTGTTGTATATAGTTGTTCTGGTTTTAACAGTATGCAAGTTTGTTTCTTATTGTATTGTGTTTCTGGGTTTTGGTTCTTTCTCTTATAAATTCACTTGAAGTATATGTTGTGATGCCTCTTCTGAGTACTAGTTCAAAGGTGTGGCTTGCTATGAAGCTTAGTAATTGATAATCAAGAATTTCTGAGAAATTCGAAAGAAATACAGTTTTTACATGCTATTTGCCTCTACTGGTGTTAGTTTTAAAGGTTATGCTGTTTTTTTCCCCCTTTCTTTTGAGGGCGCTCGACATTAGCTTCCAATAATAGAAAAAAATTGCAAAAAAAGGTTACTCATGAAAAAGACAAAAAGATACCGTGATGTAAGTCTATTGTTCCGTGCATCATATTAAAGGCAAAGCTTTT
This sequence comes from Tripterygium wilfordii, assembly GCF_013401445.1. NCBI lineage: Eukaryota > Viridiplantae > Streptophyta > Magnoliopsida > Celastrales > Celastraceae > Tripterygium > Tripterygium wilfordii. The sequence goes on from NC_052238.1 coordinate 15,830,429, forward strand.
TTAGCTTAGGTACTTAGCATAATAGCATGAGATTATTAGAATTTCTGAAACAAGTAGCAGCTTCGTGCAAAGTTTTGGGGTGTGGTTTCTGATGTCTTTAAAAATCTAGAAGTGAAGCATTGCTTTGATCTTGCAGGAATTTCTCATTGTGATTAGGTTTAAGAAATGTTGTTTGAGATGTCTCTTTTAGGTTTCTGCATTTATTAGGTATCCAATAAGGTGCATAATTTTTTGGTATGCTGTGGACCTGTAGATATTACCAGTCAGCAAGTTGGTGTTGCTTCAATGATGGTGTTGATCTCTGGGTTGTCTATAAATTGTTCAGGTCCTTCTTTTGCTATCGATATCTCCTCTATGTTTTTCATACTTCTTATAATGTTTGTTTGGTATCTTTCTGCTATAATCTCTCCCCTGTATTGTGTAGGCTTGGCAAACCCTTGTCCTACTAAACTCCCGTTCAGGATTCAGAGCTATAATGGAATCAGATTTAATGATTACAATACTGTTCAGCTAAGGCCTGGAATGGTGATCGTTTGTTCTTCTTTTTTCTTTTAAAAGTTTTCTGTCATGTGATTTTTCTGTCCATTGAGGATGTGTATGTATGAACGAATAACTGTTGGAGTTTGTCCCTGTAGATTTCTAGACAAAAAATTCCATATATTTTCGCAAACTATTCTGGCAACAAGCATGCTTTATCTGTGGGAAGAAATTCTCAACAATTGAGCTTTGAGGATGGCGTACCTGAGGAAACCTTTTTGATTAGTCTTGTCAAGCAAGCGATCTGGTATTCTACTTTAAGACCTAAAATTTTTTCTTGTATTGATGTTGAACTATTTATAGGCCTATTATAAGTTGACATTCGAAGTTTTTTTTCTTTTGCTATAAAGTACAAAAAAGACGCAGCATTTGTGAAGTAACTGGTGTTTCATCTTGTTTTTAGGGCTCTGAGGTCTTTATTTGTATTTCTGGTTGAGCAACCTAGTCAATTGAAGTACATAGAGTGGCCAAGCTTCCAAAGCACGGTATGTCTATCCTACCTCATTTAATATCATAGAATCATGGAAGGAAGCTGATGACTGTTTTTGAAATATCTTTTACCAATTTTAAAGTACGGCACACTACTGTATTCTCAAATTCATGCCCAGTTTATTGTGATTTTCAAGTTAAATCTTAAGGTTTAGAATTTGTGGTGGTAATGTGGGTTTTTTTGCTCGAGTTTTTGCAGCTGAAGACTGCTACCCTAACTCTTGTTCTTGTAGCACTACTCATTGTTGCATTATCATCGGTGGACTCCGTCCTCTGCTATTTCTTGGCTTTGGTTTTGAGGAGAACCCCATAATGGTTCCCTTAGGCTGGGCATATCATTCTTGAACCACCCCTTTCAAAGGATACTCCCACCCCCCACCTCAAGCAGTTTTTTTTTTTTTAAACATATATTGATTTTAATGTTTGTTAATTTACCGTTGCTTTTTGTTAATATTATTGCAAGTAATTTCAATTTGTGCTTCTATAACATTATTGATATAGCACCAGCAATCACAGAGCCAATATATCCATTCCATCCATATCAGCAGGTCTGATATTTCCTATTTCATCTAATATGTTAAGAAGAAACTTGAACTGAGCTGATCCAAGAGCCTTGGTATTTTTTACATATATTTTTAGGGGGTGAAGAAGTAGTTTATCTCACTTAATTATAAAGAGAAATTCAATTTATATATAAGAAATTATTTATGTTTCCGACCATACACATTGTAGGAGTCTTGTGTACGAGAATTTTTATTACATAAAACTTCCATAGAGGTAAATAAACCCAAGCCCCAACCTCATCCATGCGAATAAAACCCCCTAATATCAAATTTCACCAAAGCGTGGCTTTGTTGCTAAGGAGGAAGGTACCAAATGGTGTCAGACTCTTGACATCCTTTAAATGGAGTAGGGCATGCCATTCTTGTACCATCACTTGCAAAGCATACTCTCAGCTCATAAAGTTGTAAACGTTCACCAATTTTAAAACAAACAATTTCAACTTGTAATTCTCCAATATCAATAAACACACCAGCAATCTCTGAACCAAGATATCCACCCATATCATCGGGTTCTATGCCTCCTCTACGTTTCATACCCAAAAAGACTATTTAAAGATTAAGAAGATTGTGTAACTAATGTAAGATGTATAACTATTCTTCATATTGGAAAAAGATTTACCTGTCTGTTCACTAATTTTACATAATTAAAAAAAAATATATATATATATACACACACATATTAACATATATGTACATAAAGCAATAAATTGAAAATAACAAAAAAAATTTAAAGAAATAATAACATTAGTTACGTACCTTCTTTAAGTTTTTGAAACATATTATTTTCCTCGACATACTTTAAAGTAATGTTAAAATAATGAAAAGGTTTGTCGGGATGGTCAAAACATCTCCCGTGCTTCTTCCATTGATATCGCCAAAAACTTACATTCCCTGTTCTCCAGTGGGGCCTTAGCAGATTGGGCCAATATATATACATTTTCGGTAATATTGGATTCAGTAATGTTTCCTATTTGCATCAACATACACGCAAATTAAAAAAATAAAATAAAATAAAATAGAATATTGGGTTTATTTAGATTATACTCACTGTAATTGTGTCTGGATTTGCAGGTTGGACAGTAGTGCATCCAGATTGATTAAACTCTGGGACTGGTTCATCAGGAAAATAATTTGTCCGTGAGTAGGAAACCGGTTTGAAATAATCCGCCCTATACATACATTACCGGGCATGTTGCAAAAGGTTCTGTGCCATCGGTAGGTGATTTTGGAGAAATCGTATGGGCCTTCTTTTGCTGCTTCTGTCTCGAGGACGAGGACTGTTGCTGCTGCAAGAATGCAACAAGCCATTGTATAACCAACTGATGATGCTTTTCTAGTCATTATTTTGTAGACAGAGAAAGTTGGTGAATTGGTTGAATGTATGCGTTGAGCTGGTTGAGCTGGGTTTTCTTCTTTTATATATATATATGCCCAAGTGTAAGATATGTTTCTTGAAAACTTCACATTATTTTGTTTGTTTATAAGGATTCCTCGAGTGCAAAGTTGGTAAATTAGAACATACATCAAACATGTATTTAGAACATAGATCAATACGTAGCCACCCCAGAATAGGAGAATTCTTGTATAATATAAATCACTACATTTTAAGACACCCTAGGATATTCAGTTGAGTTGACATATATTCCCATGGATGACACTTCAAAGGCTTTGTTCTCATTTGTAATATATATATATAAATTCCGGGGGCACATCCCCCTTTAGTCCCTCAATGACTCCGTCCCTATTCACTTTAGGCTTAAGATCCGCATGATTTTGTTTTTTTGGGCCATCGTCATATTAGTTCTTGAACCAGAAAATGAGTTGATTGTGTGAGAAGAACTGAACTTTTCCTTATATGTTATTCTATTGAGTTATGCCAATTTGATGTCTTGATAAAGGTTTAACAACCCCAAAAAAAAAGGCAATTAAATTTCATGTTTTAATCATTATCACCAAACAATTTTGCGGCTTATAGGGCCTTGGAATTGGTATTGATACCTAATTTTATAAAAGTTGTATTCGGCATTTCTTGTGTTTTTAAGCATCCAATGCTAAATCTATGATTATATTTAAGAAGAACAAATCATGTGCCAAAATACACACAAACGATATTGTTTAATTGAGGGTACTTGTGAATAATAAATGAGGTTTAAAGGGAAATTTTTGCTCAATTACTTGACAAATGATATTTGAAAGTCACTTTGTTATTTGATGTAGGAAAACTTTAGTCACGTCCCGATTTTTACTAAAGACACTCCGTCAACTAATTTTTACAATGGATGATCAAATTAAATTAAGGTTTCTTTAGTAAAAATTGGGGTGTGACTAAAGTTTTCCTTTGATATATTGTCAGGCCCAAAAAGGCCATGCTTTGATCTCCAGCCCATATTCTTAAGCTCTTGACTCTTGTAGTCTTGTGAAGCCAAATCAACAAGTTCATTTTCAAGCCCAGTCGTGGACCATCATGCCAAGCCCATCATCTTGCACAAGCCCACATAATATGCTCATTTACATTTACTCATTTAGGCTCCCATGTCATAAACCCAATTGCCAAGTCCACAATTTGCCATTCCATTACCCACTTGCAAAGCCCTTTACCACCATCAATTTCTCTTAGTTTAACGCTGATGTCATGGCTTGCATCATCACTGGCTCCATTTGCTATTAGGGCTGGTCGGGTCCGCTGGTTATCGACCAATTATCGGGCCTATCCAACTAACCTTCGCACTATTTCTAAAATCATTATCGGCCTGAACTTTGTGGGTAAGATAATGGTTGACAACTGACAAAGTCGATTGCCCAATAGGTTAGGTTGGTTGTTGGTAACAGCCAACTTTAAAGAAATCTGAACTGCATCCCCAGCTGCTTAATGCTTATCTTGGAAGCCTCGATCGCACTGGTTTCCTTTCCTCATAGCCTCTCTTCGTGTGCTCAATTCTGGCAAAAAAAGGGCCTCACAATTATCGCCATGACAGCCAAAAAGAAGGTAATTAACTACTTAATTATTCTCTCAATAGTTCAAAAAGTTGTAGAAAGAGGGCTGAAACGGTGCGTTTGGTGATGTGGAAGAAAGATTAGTACGAACCGGGATCTTCTACGAAGTTGAAGGTAGCGAAGAACTCCATATGGGCGTGTTTGAGATTATGGAGAAGCGGAAGGTGCTAAGCAATGTTGAGAAGGCTGGTCTTTTGTCAAAGGCTGGGCTTAATTAGTTAACGATAGCCTTATAGTAATAGTGTACTATAACTATATTCTGTATTACAGTATTAGACACATACATTAATGGATTAAATGTTAATGGGTTAGTTAATAGCTAATGGGTCAGTGTTTGTATAACAATATTTGAGCTTTTGGCCCAATTTCTTTTAATAGTTAGTTGGTCGACAATTATAGATCAATCGACATTTGAGTATTTTAAGAATCACCACCCGATTCACCCTTGTATAGGTCGGGTTCCATACAAATTATTTCTAATTTTGAATTATGAGAAAATCGAGTAAAAGATAAGTTTGAAACATTTTTAGACTGGTTTAGACTTTAGACTGATAAAAAAAAAAAACACTTTATGGGCTCAAGAAATAGTTTATATATCTCACTAAATCATAAAAGTTTCAATTTTTTCGTTACATATAAGGCTTTCATATTATGTAGTGTAAATTCTGTGTACATGCTTCATATACCAACTATGCCTATTGCGGGAGTATTGTGTACTGATCTATCGAGGATTTATAACTTTTACTTCTCAATTTTTCACTAGTTTTTGCCTCATTTTGTGCAATTGAGCATTGATGGTGCCTAATTATTTGTGGTTGATTAAATTTGCAGGATGATGGATGAAGAATAGTGAATATGGGCAAAAGATTTGCTGTTCGAGCGAGCTAATGAGATCGAGCGCCTTGGCTGCTACTGGGATGCTAACTTAAGACAGAGAGTTAGTTGCGCAAGCAACTTCTTGGTGAGATTGAGCGACTATAGTGCTTAAGAGGTTGAGATGCTGACCCGAGAGACAGTCGCTCTACCGACTAGGATGCTAAGAAGATGGAATGACACCCGAGGCTTAGTTGCTCCAGCAACTAGGATCCAGATCACGAAAACCTAGCGTTCCTCTTAAAAATTGGCAAAATTTAAGTGGATCCAATCCAAAACGACACCATTTTGTAAAGGAAACAACTTCAAGTGTTTTGAAGGTATAAAAGTGGTGAATTATTCTATTCTAGAGGATCTCTCTCCCTTCATCAATTGCAGCTACCAGGAGCAAGAGGAAGAAGGAGGACATGCTAGATTTTCAATGTTCTTCATCTTTTCTCTCTATATATGTATTTCTATGAATCTCTTTATGCTAGTTGCCTCTATTCTCGTAGTATGAGTGGGCTAGGGTCCTAATATAACTTAACTTTGATGATTCAATACATTTGGTTTTGTTTTCTCTTAATTTCTATCTATGTTTGAGTGTCTAAGGTTGTGCGAATTGTTTTTGGATGCCTCATCAACATTCAAATGTTGTCTTGCCTAAATTGAGACCGGAATGAGATTTCTAGGGTTAGCTTCTTGTCATAGTTAATTCTTACACGATTATCGCTGAATCTTAATGAATTTCATTTTTTGAATCCAAATATTAGCCAACTAGTAATAACAAGGGTTAGTGATTAAAATACTTTTGGCGTAACTAGGAATGAAACATCAAATTCAAATAGGATAGGAAAATCGATTGTCGATATGGATAGTAGTTTGGGTTGGCAAATCGAAGGAGTTAAATCAGAGAGGTGACGATGAAGTTAGGTAACGTAGTGCTTTTATTGCTTGAATTATGTTTTGTGATTGTAATTTATTTCCCTAACCTGAATTTATATCGTTTTAGTTTTATCATAATCAAATCATCATGTTATTCGGTTGTTCAAATAGAGTATAAAATTAATTAATAATTGACTTGATTGCAATTAGGGATGGCAATGGGTCGGATTCAATACCCTAGCAAATCTCATAACCAGCCACTGTATCCTTCCAAATGATCAGGTTCAATGCCTCCTGTTTCATACCCAAAAAAATATATTTAAAGATTAAGAAGATTGTTTAACTAATATGAAGATAAAACTATTTATATTGGAAAACATTTCCCTAATTTTCGCTAATTTTAATTGGAAAACATTTACCTACTAGCTTGTTCAATAATTTTATATAACTAAAACAATAAATTAAAAAAAAATAATATTTTTTTTAAAGAACTAATAATAATATTAGTTACCTTGTCCAAGGATTTGAAACATATATGTAAGAAGATTGGGTTAACTATACTCACCTTAATTTCTTTTGGACTAACAGGTTTGACAGTAGTGCACCCACTTTTAGTGAATTCTGGGACTGGTTTATCAGGAAAATAATTTGGCCATCGACCATGAATAGGGAAGATATCTGTAATAACCTCCTCACATTCATGACCGGGCATGACGCATGCAGTAGCTTTTGTGCCATGCATATGCAGACGATTTTGGAGAAATCTTATGGGCCTCGTTTTGCTTTTGTTGTATGTATGGGTTGCTAAGAATAGGAATAGGAATGTTGCTGCAAGAATGCAAGTAACTCTATCACCAACTGATGCTTTTCTAGCCATTTGTGAAAAAAGGACTAAAACCTGCTGTGAACTGCTTTTATGTTTGCAGTGAGAGGGTTTTCTTTTTTTCTTTCTTATTTTTATATGCCTAATTCTAATCCATGGCTTCGTTTTGGCTGACAATTATATGCTACTTTGTTGGATATATGCTAGTTGACAAACTGAATTTAGCGCGCATAAGTTATCAGCATAAGTTGAACCAAGTCATCATAACATTTTAAACAATATATATGCTAACATTTTAAAACAACATATATACTAGAATATATGCTAGTTTCCAAATAAATTGTCAAACCAAGCCGTATCTTGAAAACTTCATAGTATTCTCTTTGTTTATAAGGTTCCTCGAATATAAAGCTGGTATAATATACTCTAGAACTAGAACAATAAGTTGTAGCAGTATATGCTATATAGTATCAATCTAGGAAACACAAAAACGGACACGGACATGGGACACGACACGATACGGACACTCCTACATGACAGTTTTAAAGTTACATGACATGACAGTAATAAAGAGAAGTTTAATCTATATAAGATCATGTACACTACTTCTTGTATACGAGAGTTTTTCTTACATAAAGCTTCCATAGAAGTAAATAAACCAAGCCCCAACCTCACCCATGCGAATAAAACCCCTGAAAATATTAAAGCTTTTGAGAGAGGGTCAACTGATCCCTTTCACCTAAGCGTGGGTTTGCTGCTAACCAGGAAGGAACCATATGGTGTCAGACTCTTGACATACTCTAAATGGAGTAGGGCATGCCATTCTTGAACCATTCCTTGCAAAGCATACTCTCACCTCGGAAAGTTGTAAACGTTCGCCAATTTTATAAAAAACAATTTCAACTTGTAATTCTAAAGTATCAGTAATCGCACGAGCAATCTCAGAACCACTATATCCACCCATATCATCAGGTTCTACGCCTCCTGTTTCATACCCCCCAAAAAAAAATAAAATTAAGAAGATTGTTTAACTGACATAAAGATATAACTATTCATATTGGAAAAGATTAATATATATATATGTACATAAAAGCAATAAATTGAAAATAATAAATTTTTTTAAAAGTAATAATAATATTAGCTAGTCACCTTTTGTAAGGATTTCAAACATATTATGTTTCTCGACAAACTCTAAAGTAGTGTTAAAATAATAAAGAGGTTCGTCGGGACGGTCAAAACATGCATCTCCCATGCTTCTTCCATTGATATCGCCAAAATTTTATTGCATTGCTTGTAATCCACATGATGTTTTGCAGATCGGGCCAATATTCATGCATTCTGTCTAATATTGGATGTAGATATGCTTTCTATTGGCATCAACATCAACGCAAATAAAAGCAAAATAAAGAAATAATTACATTTAATGGTTACAAAAGAGAGAGTTAACATGTACCTTACGGAGAAATTAAAGAATATTGGGTTGGTTGATACTCACAGTAATTGTGTTTGTATTTGCAGGTGGGACAGTAGTGCATCCAGATTTATTAAAATCCGGGACTGGTTCATCAGGAAAATAATTTGTCCATCGACCGTGAATAGGAAACGATTTTGCAATAACCCACCCTTGACATTCATTACCGGGCATGTTGCAAAAGGTTCTGTGCCATACACAGCTGATTTTGGAGAAATCGTATGGGCCTTCTTTTGCTGCTTCTGTCTCGAGGACGAGGACTGTTGCTGCTGCAAGAATGCAACAAGCCATTGTATAACCAACTGGTGCTGCTTTTCTAGTCATTATTTTGTAGACAGATCGAGAAAGTTGGTGAATTGGTTGAATGTATACGTTGAGCTGGGTTTTTTTTTTTCTTTTTTTTTAATACGCCCCAGTCTAAGCTTAGTTTCTTGAAAACTTCACATTATTGTCTTTGTTTATAAGAATTCCTCGAGTGCAAAGTTGGTAAATTAGAACATAGATCAAACGTGTTATGCTATTCTGTTTTATGCTCTAGAACAGTAAGAACATTTTAAGACAGTCTAGGATATTCAGTTGGGGTGACATATATTCCCATGGATGACACTTGAAAGCCTTTGTCCTCATTTGTGAATTAATTAAAGTATCAATTAACAAGCTAAACCCCCCCATTTCAAAGACTCTTATATTCAGCATTTCTTGTGTTTCTTGTTATGCTATTATATTTTTATGCTCTAAGAACAGTACGTTGCTGTAGATACTGTTTTTCTAGTAATCTTCACAATTTTAACGAATTAATTAGTGTTCTTGAAATATCAGAATTATATTTTATATATATAAATGCCTACCCTATAATATAATATAAATGTCAACCCCGCTAGGAGTTGGGTTGACATATATTAACTTCCATAAATGAAACTTCAGTTGCATCTACAGGGGGTTTGCCCTTATTATGAATTAAAATATCAATTAACAGTTGACAAATGAAGTGAAACAATACATAAAAAACTGTTTCAAGGTGAGAGATTTAAAGAAACTTAGGTACTAACAATATCTCCCAGTTGATGAGAGGATGTGATTTGATGCAGGCAACACGATTACCACAAAAGAGGAGCTGATTGAGAGTCTGTTATACCAAATCCTTAACACAAGGATTCAACCAAACAATTTAATTGGCATCCACATTTACTATGCCTAGGTGGACGATCTGGAGATGGAAACTAAAGGCTCTCCAAGAACAATACAATGTCCCGCTACACACCTCCTTGTAGCTGGACATGATGTCCAATCGACATCACAATATGTCTAATTGAAGAATTTAATGGAAAGAACAAACCTCTACCAAGTGATCTTTTTAAATATCGAAGCAATCTATGAATAACATTCATACCATTTCATTGGTCTTCTCCAAAATAACTCCAATGATGATGAATGATACACAGACAGATTGTAGCGCAAAATAACTTGAGATCTATTCAATGACTACACCAGTAATCCAACGTTGGATTCTGTTTACAGAAGGCGGGCAGGTAGAAGAATATGTATCAGAAGAATTCCCTTTTTGGCCAAGTGATCTGTCTCTTTGACACTTCTGGAGTTATTTGAGAACAACTGCTGCGTTTCTAAGGGCCAGATACCTTTGCACATACTCGGGTGGCAGTGATCTTACCATCTTGAAGACGTCAGTATTTGCATAACGGAGGTTTGTCCTTGGATCAGAGTACGGCGCCTACAGAACAGGATTTGTAATTGTAATTTGCAGAAGAAAGTAAAAGTTGACATTTTGAATAAGTTATGGAATATACCAGTTAGGTGCACAACCTGTGACTCCAATGCGATCACTCCAACCAAAATCATAGCAATACGTCATTCAAAATCATAATTGTGCTCCTAATCATGCTTAGAGCTAAGAGTGCATCAATTGACTGTACAGTGTACACTAACCACTTTTACCCATAATATATTGGTATTCCTCACGTCTTGGTGAATGAATCTTTTTCCTATTGCCAAGACGTTCCCTAAAGTTCGAGTTTGTGTTGCTTAGTCAGCATCTTACTACCTGATTTTGCAGACCCAATGCAGAATAGAATAAATATGGAAAGGGGCCGTATGCAACTATATGAAACTTCAGTAGAGTACAAGGAAAGAAGGCTAAAAATTCCAAGAAAATTGGTCTTGGCTTCTAGGGACTACAAGATCAATAACCATTAAATCCTCTGTACTCTATCAACAACAATTTTGACAATGAAACAGTTACAAACATCATGTCTACAAAGGGGCTTACCTCAAACCCAGTCATGTCACAAATTCTCATGGGTGGATGCATAGATGGTGGTGATTCGATATTAATATCTGTGAAATAAGATCATATGAAGGGAGTCAATGTTTGTTCTCAAAATCCTAGAAAAGAAAATCGGAGTCGATGTGCTGGTCAAAATTGGTGGAAACAATGAGAGATCTAGCATGTCATATTTTGATAGACAATCATGTCAACTACAATACAACAATCAGAACCAAGCAATGCAAATGTGAACACACATATAGACATCATCAAGACAACTAAATTTGTCCTTCAACCATCTCTTCAAGCAAATTGAAATTCAGATAAAGGGCTGCATCATTGCTAACCATTAGATCCCCACAGAAGGTCATATTTAGGATCATCAACCATCTAATAACCCTAGAAATCCGTTGTCCGAATATTAGAAGATGGGATGAAGTTGCTGTCAGGTTGGAATGTGTTGCATGAATTCTATGGGATAGCTATGAGTATCATTTATCAGAAACCAGCCCACTCATCTATTCCACATACAGTTACTTACATTCCAAATGTTTCAGAAAAAAATCAAAAATGAAAAATCACACAGTACAGCATATTAGAGCTCACACCTTTTAATTATCAAAGAATGCGACAATTTAAACCTTAAACTTCACCATCTAGGTTTTAACAAATCGGATTAAGTTGATGTGAGGACATTAGTTTCATAGGGGTTTTTACAGGATAATCATATCATATGCATCACACTCTGGCTACCCAATCTCGTCTCCACATTCAGCTGCCTAAATAAAACTTGTCAAAGACTCTTTTTTTTTTTTGTGAATCCAGTAAATTCCCTAAATACTTACAATTGGGTTCATCAGGGGAGCCGTTCTGGAAATTCTCGGCTTGGAGGATCTGCTTGAGGTGTTTCCACTGCCTGCCTCTAGATTGACCCTTTGGGTACTTCTCGTGCATTTGGATCTTTTTGAAACTTAAGCAAGTTGGCAACACTAGCTCCGCCTCTACTACCTCCGGCTCCATCTTCTCCTGCTCAAATCTATCAATAATACAACCAAAAACCACGCATTTAATCACTCTTTTACTGTATATCAAACCCAAAAATCAGAGCTTTCACTAAAAATTAAACTAGAAAGAGAATATGGGTCACACCGGAAATCAGGCGATGGGGACGCCAACGATGAAGGCGGCGACGACGATAAGGTTTCTCGCGTGGCGTTGATTGATATGCAGCGTGGACTGGTCTGGGAGGAGGTTGATGGCTGGGTTGGGCGAACTTGGAATTGTATTCAATGATGGGGGATAACTTCGGAATTTAGAATACAAAGTGGACACTTAAACGGTGCCGTTTAGTCGTCTCTGCTCTTTCGTTTTATAACAGGGACTCTAGATTTGCAGTAAGGTTGTGAACACTGAACACTGGTGTTTCGACAATTCGTGTGGAATTCACGTTCATTCACCGGCGACCATTGAAGAAAAAGGTGCGCTGGCTTTTGATTGAGTCTTCGTCCCTAGGATCTTATTCAAAACTGTAGTGAACAAAATCTGATCACCACGTTCAACAGATGCTCCTTCGTGATATGGTCACCTGAATCCTGAAAACAAAGATTGTCAGTGAGCCCGACGGTCGTTGTTTGACCGTAGGCACTCCGACGCTCAAGTTAGCTTCCAAGATAATCCAGCTAGTGTAATCCCAATTAGAGCTTTTTTTTAAAACTTAACAATTTACCTCCTTTTATAGTGGAAGAGATTTACTTCATGCATAACTCTGCCAGAGTAATTGTAGGAGTTTCCTTCAATCAGTAAGTTGTTTAATTTAACTGGGAAACAACTCCTGATATCTTAAACCTGTTAATAATAACATGATTTAATATAGAGAATAATAATTAATAATATTATGCCACGTGTCTCGTCGGAATATTCCTCACATTTGCCCCCCAAAGACCTGTTCCGAGATATCTGAACCGGGCTTTGCTGAGAGATTCTCAATTGACTAGGAGTAGATGTTACCCATACTTGTGAGTTTGATTTATCTGTTGGGTATTAACTATACCCTTCTTGACTATAAATCTCTTTCACTAGTATGTCCTACTTTTTTACAGCTCTCTTAAGTTAAAAGAGAGAATAGTTAGAGAGAAACTCGACATCAAGATTGGCCAAGAACCTAAGTTTGACTGGACACCCGAACCGGCCAAATCAGGCCGATTGAGCATTCAAATCTGCTCCACTACAGCCAGACCCAATACTCCGGCTTGAGTAGGCCTCCTAACCGGCCAACAAGGCCAAACTGAGTGCCCAGTCCGGCAAACAGCCAGATCGGACAGAATCTAGACCGGCCAGACAAGCCAGACCGATCAGATCGGCCCGCATGCAGCATCCGCTCGATCTACTTGCCAGATCGGCCAACACAGCCATTCCCAGCTCAGCCGGATCGGCCAGTTAACATCTCCTGCTCGGCCTCCCTCTAGTTCGACCAGACCTGCCAGCTTGCTTCTCCAGCTCGGCCTCCTCCAGCCCGGCTTCCTCCAGTTCGGCCAGCTCCCCAACACCCAGCTCGGCCTTCCAGTTCGGCCGGATTGGCGCAGCTCGCAGACCAGCCAGATCAGCCGAGCTTCTTCTCTGCCAGATTCGTCGAGCTCCAGCCCGGCCAGTCGGGCCGAGCACTGTTGGCTAGGTTCTCCAGATCAGCCGTGCAGACCTGCTGCACTCCCACGCAGCTCCAATCTGTCCAGTGCAACTCCCTGTGGGTTCAACCGTACGTGGCCAATTACTCAAGCCGGACTTCATCTGGGCTTTCGTTCATTCCGATTGTTACGCGAGATCTCTTTAAATTGCAAGGTTAGGCTCCATCTTTATGGATTTCATCTGGTATTTGCATTAAGCTTCTGATTGCTGGCTTTTCTCTCGGATCAAACTTTTCACAGTAAGTTTTTCGTCCCTCACTTTTTTTTTTTTTTTTTTTTTAGGTTTCGTATCCTATGGGTAAATACGCTAGTTTTGTTAGGAACTTAGTGGAACTCCGTAGATGGGCAAGTAGTTACGGTTTTCCTGTTGATTGTGAACTCGGAATCGCCCCAGAGGGTGAGCCTCCTCCTGGATGGGTTAAGTTTCCCATAGTCGCCGTAGTCGAAGGCGGCCTTCGATTTCCACTTTCAGAGTTCTTTCGAGAAACTCTATCCCTTTATGGCCTTGCTCCCCATCAACTCAATTCCAATTTTTATAGAATCGTCAACGGTGTGGACATTCTTAATAGAGTTTATGGATTTGGAGTGAGACCGGCTGATCTTGAAAGAGCGTATATTATCAAACGTTGTTGCGGATGGCAAGACAAATTTCATCTTTTCCCGAGAGACAAAGATCAACACCTCATCCACTGTCTTCCCGCCACCGCTAGGCATAGTGAGGATGAGTTCTTCTTGATTAGAGGACCCAGTTGGGAATTCGGTACTAACGTTGAGAACAGTTCGCATGTGGTTCCTCGAGTCAATGGTTTGCCAGGTTAATTCTCACTTCAAGCTATGTGTATATGTTTTTTGTAAATGAATTTATTTATTTATTATTATTTTTATAAGCTAACCAAGAGTTTTTATTTCAGGTCCCACCCCTACCTTTCGAGATATTAGGGCTCGGGGAGACTGTCCGGCCTTTGATGAGTTTTGCAGGCATCTCGGGCCTATTGGGATTACCCCATTCGGTCGTTCCGCACCATATGTGCTTGGGTATAGACCGACCGTGTCGCCAGATTCTGCTAGTCCTCCAGAGACTTCTAAGGCGACAATCATAGAATTTTTTAGAACGTTTAATCCAGAGGATGGGCTAATCCATATTGTCTCGAACTCCTCGAACGAACTAGACCGGTCACTTGGTTCATTTGGACTGGGGAGTTCTATCTTGGACTTAGATAATCTGGATGTTGAGTCTGGCAATATCGATCTTCCTGATTATGATTTTACTTTGGATTACGATAGTATGTTCTTCAGCTGTTTGATAAAGTGTTGTACTCTCTAATCTTCGCCTTTAGATTAATTCTTGTGTTTTTTTTTTTACAGACTTTCCTCCGGTGCCAATAGAAGACATGCCCAGGCCTTTGACTTCACTTTTCACTAGACCGACTCCTGAGGCTCGACGAGATGGTGGATCGTCCTCCGTTGCACCTCCACCGGTTGCACTTCCTCCTCCCCCACCGGCCCGTTCGGGAAAGAGGCTTAGGGATGACGATACCACTTCATTATCCAGGCGTGGGAAAGACCTTTCCACACGTCGTGGTAAAGAGACTCGGAAAAAGTCAATTTCTCCCAACCTGCCAGGGACTAATGACCTGGTGCTAACTCCAAGGATTGGTGGTCATCCAGTTTCCAAGAACTGTTCAATGAGGGACCCCGGGGTCGGTCATGCCCTTCTGTCACTTACTACCCTTCCAACAGACCAGAGTCGGCTGGAACTTCTTTCCGGGGTTGACCTCAAGGAGAACTCGTCCCGATACTATATGCAGGTAACTTGAAGTTTACTCCTTCTAGTTTTTTTTTTTTTTGCGGTTGTAGTAATGAGAGCCTCTATCTTACAGGGTGCTCAGTTTCTTCATGAATACCAGAGGAGGTACGAGGTTGAGTGTGAACGGCATGCACGAACTCTCAAAAGCTATGACAGTGTGAAAATTGACATGGCTGCTCTGATGGCTGATCTGACCATTTCCCAAACTGAGACCTCAGATAAGATATCTGAGTTGGAGGCATCCCAATCCATTATCGCCGGCCTGGAAGAAGATAAGCGAAAACTTCAGGTCAGCTTGGATGAGACATTATCTGCCGTTCTGTCTCGTGAGAAGGCTGCTGCTGACAAAGCCTCCAATGATGCCTTTATTGAGTACACACAGTTTTTGAAAGATCAAGGGAACACCGCTTACCTCATGGGACGATGTGAGGCCTTAGTGGAGATTGGTATCCCAAGAGACTCTCCTTTTTGGCGTCAAGACAGTATCAAGTTCCCTGCCGCCGATGGAGCTAAGGAAAGTATACTGGATTATTTCCCTCTTGATGCCAATCCCACTCCTACAGTTGAGGCTTCTCAGGTTGCTGCTGGAGTTCCTTCCGAAGCCATCCATGTTGATGTTGACGATGATTCCTTAGTCTCGGAGAGGGTCGGACAGGATAGCTTAACGGAGGGTAGCATGGAGCCAAGTTCTGCTCCTGATTCACAGGACATTGATTCTTGATTTATGATTGGTTGGGCTGAGAACAATGTTGACCCCGTAACCTTGCTATTTCAATTTGTCTTTTCATATATTCAGGATATTAGTATGGATTTTATGCACCAATTTCATGTACTAACTTCTCTTACTTAGTAAAGAGTTGTGCACTCCACTTTCCTTTTATTCCTTTAGCATGTTGGGAGATTTTCTTTTTGTTTTGTCCATTACTTTTTGGCCAATCCGAGGACTTAGCCCAGCTACGGACTCGAACGAGCTGATTAGCCTATCTCATGGCTCGGCCTAGCCGAAGCTTTGGCCTTTCTCGACTTTGGCCTTTCTTGAGACTCAGCCTAGCTGAAGCTTTGGCCTTTCTCGAGATTTGGCCTGACTGAAGCTTTGGCCTTTCTCGAGATTTGGCCTAGCTGAAGCTTTGGCCTTCTAAAGACTTGGCCTAACTAAATTTTTTTTTTTTTAAACCCAAGTTACTTGGGAAGTATCATGGACTTTTTTGGACTACTGGCCTTGTCCGTTCTGTCCAAACCTCGGTGAGGAACCCCTTGGATTTTTTATCAAACCCAAGTTACTTGGGAAGTCCCATGGACTTTTTGGACTATTGGCCTTGGCCGTTCTGTCCAAACCTCGGTGAGGAACCCCTTGGGTTTTTTATCAAACCCAAGTTACTTGGGAAGTCCCATGGACTTTTTTGGACTATTGGCCTTGGCCGTTCTGTCCAAACCTCGGTGAGGAACCCCTTGGGTTTTTTATCAAACCCAAGTTACTTGGGAAGTCCCATGGACTTTTTTGGACTATTGGCCTTGGCCGTTCTGTCCAAACCTCGGTGAGGAACCCCTTGGGTTTTTTATCAAACCCAAGTTACTTGGGAAGTCCCATGGACTTTTTTGGACTATTGACCTTGGCCGTTCTGTCCAAACCTCGGTGAGGAACCCCTTGGGTTTTTTATCAAACCCAAGTTACTTGGGAAGTCCCATGGACTTTTTTGGACTATTGGCCTTGGCCGTTCTGTCCAAACCTCGGTGAGGAACCCCTTGGGTTTTTTATCAAAAAATAAATTTCAAAGTGATCACACAATTATGGATCTAAACTTGTGCTTTTATTGATGATGGTTTAATTGAAAGAAGATAGATATACCGACTGGGCACCTCTATTTATTACAGCAAGAATTGAAAAACTCTAAGCATAAAATTTCCTAAGGTTTGCAGCATTCCAAGGCCTCTGGACTGTCTTGCCTGCCAAATCTTCGATCTTGTATGCTCCAGGTCCACTAATGGAAACTATCTTGTACGGGCCTTCCCAATTTGCCCCCAATTTTCCATCCTGGGGGTTCTTGGTGCTGCCCAACACTTTCCTGAGAACAAGATCTCCTGGATGAAAATTCCTTGCCCTCACCTTTCTATCATGTACCTTTGCCAACTCATGTTGGTATGAAGCTAATTTCAATGCCGCTTGCTCTCTTTTCTCTTCTAAGAGATCTAAGCTGACAGCCAAGGCGTTGTCATTCTCGCCTCGCTCAAGTGCCAATGTCCTGATGGATGGTAGGCCAATCTCTAAGGGAATGACGGCTTCCATCCCATAAGCTAAGGAGAAAGGAGTCTGCCCAGTCGACCTCCGAGGGGTAGTTCGTTGCGTCCACAATACACTTGGGAGTTCTTCCACCCATCTCCCTTTGGCAGAATCAAGACGCTTTTTCAATCCATCAAGAACTATCTTATTGGATGCCTCGGCCTGTCCATTTCCTTGCGGGTAAGCCGGGGTTGAATATTTGTTTCGAATACCGTAACCATTACAAAAGTCTCTAAAGGCTTTGCTATCAAACTGAGTACCATTATCTGACACCAGAACATAGGGAATACCAAACCTCGTGATAATTGACTCCCATACAAACTTCTTTGTCTCAAAATCTGTGATTTTGGCAAGTGGCTTGGCTTCTATCCACTTGGTAAAATAATCTGTAGCCGTTATAAGCCATTTTCTATCTCCGGTCGCCCTGGGTAGAGGTCCTACTAAGTCGAGCCCCCACTGGGAGAACGGCCATGGACTGGTCAGGGGACTAAGCTCTGTTGCCGGCTGTCGAGGTATGTTTGAGAACTTCTGACATTTCTCACAGCTTCGGGCATATGCTTTTGAGTCTTCATGCATCTGCGGCCACCAATACCCTTGTGAGATTGCCCGTTGTGCCATCGTCCTGCCCCCAGTGTGGGACCCGCAACTTCCCTCATGGATTTCATACAATAACTGATCTTTCTTCTCTGGATGGACACAGAGCAAATACGGGCCAGTAAATGACCTTCTGTATAATTTATCTTCGGGAGACAACCAAAAATGTGATGATTTCATGGTGACTTTTCTAGCTTCTTTTTTGTCTTCTGGCAGGGAACCATCCTTCAAGAAACCAACAAGGGGATCCATCCAGCTCGGGCCGAGCTCAGCTTGAGACACCTCGACCTGCTCGGCCGGTACACTTGGTTTCTCTTGAATATCAATTATGACAGTTCTTCTTACCTTCTCCTGATCGGCTGAGGCTAAGGTTGCCAAAGCATCTGCGTGACTGTTTTGCCCTCTCGGAACCTGTTGAATTTCAAAATCTTCTAACTTCTCAATCAATTTCTTTGCTTCGGTCAGGTAGGCAATCATCGCCTTAGTCTTTGCTGCATATTCTCCAGTGAGCTGACCAACTATCAGCTGCGAGTCTGAAGAAATCTTTACTCTCTTCGCTCCCAATTTGAGTGCACTCCGTAAACCACATAGTAGCGCTTCATACTCAGACTCATTATTGGTTGCGTCGAACCCCAGCCTAATGGCCTGCTCAATGGTGAGGCCTTCCGGGGAGGTCAGGACCACCCCAGCTCCACTTCCCTTTCTAGTTGATGAGCCGTCAACCATAAGTTCCCAAGTACTTCCAGGATTAATTTCCAACGTCCAAACCTCCTCAACTGGCTGTTCTGGAGGACTGGAAAATTCTGCTATGAAGTCGGCTACGACTTGGCCCTTGATAGCTGTTCTAGGGACGAAATGAATATCATGTTGGCCGAGCTCTACTGCCCATTTAGCAATTCTTCCAGAGAGGTCGGCCCGACTCAAGACGCTTCTGAGAGGGTAGGCCGTAGCAACTTCTATGGAGTGATCATGGAAGTAATGATTGAGTTTCCTGGAAGCAATTACCAAGCAATACAACAACTTCTCCAATGGTGTATACCTCATTTCAGCGTCAAGGAGAGTTTTGCTAACATAATAAATTGGCTGCTCAATCTTCCTCTCTACTCTCAGAAGAACAGCGCTCACAGCAACTTCCGACACTGCCAAATACAACCTTAGCTTCTCTCCCGGGAAAGGAGTGGACAAAAGCGGGACTGACTGTAAGTAATCTTTCAGTTCGGCCAGTGCCATTTCACACTCTGAATCCCATTCAAACTTCTTTGCACCACGCAGACTTCTAAAAAAATGATGGCATCTGTCAGAAGATTTACTAATGAATCTATTCAGGGCAGCTGCCATTCCGGTTAACTTTTGCACTTCTTTAACTGAGCTCGGACTCCTTAAGTTTCTGATGGCTGCAATTTGGTCTGGATCGGCTTCGATTCCCCTTCGCGTCACTAGGTGTCCAAGGAACTTTCCGGAACTAACGCCAAAAGCACACTTTGAAGCATTAAGCTTAAGTTTGTATACATCCAGGACATCAAATACAGATTGGAGATCTGAGAGATGGTCATCCTCTCTAGCGGTTTTAACAACCATATCATCAATGTAAACTTCGACTGTGCGTCCGATCATTCCTCTGAACATCTTCGTGACTAAACGCTGATAAGTTGCCCCTGCATTTTTTAGTCCGAAAGGCATTACTTTATAGCAGTAAGTGCCTCTCGGAGTAATAAACGCAGTCTTCTCTTCATCCTCTTCATTCATAGGAATTTGGTGGTAACCTCTATAGGCATCCAGAAAACTCATCCTTTGACTTCCTGAGGTTGAGTCCACCAGCTGGTCAATTTTGGGTAATGGAAACAAATCTTTTGGACAAGACTTGTTAAGATCTGTGAAGTCTACATACACTCGCCATGTTCCATTCTTTTTCTTAACCACCACTGTATTCGATAGCCACTCTGGGTAATCCACCTCTCGTATGGCTCCTGCTTCAGTCAATTTCTCTACTTCCTTTACCACAGCTTCGGCATGAGCCAAGGCCGATCTCCTAGCCTTCTGGATGACCGGCTTCGAGTCAGGTCGGATGTTCAATCTGTGGCTCGCGACCTTCCGATCGACTCCCGGCATTTCTTGAGGAGTCCAAGCAAAGACTCCAATATTTCTCATTAACAGTCCGAGGAGAGACTCTCTTTCTGCTGCTGGTAAGTTCTTGCCAATGAGAAAATACTTGTCAATATTTGACCCGTCAATCTGGATTTTTTCGAGTTGCTCAATTGACTTCTTTTCCGGATCCAGTCCCGGTTCAGGCTCAACTAATGTCTCTTCAACAAAGGTGCCTATCTGATGAGTCTCCTTTGTTGTTCGGAGACTAGCTAGCACACTATTCCATTCTGGCCGATCTCCCTTCACATCATACATATTGCCGTTATAAGGAAACCGGAGAGCCTGGTGATAAGTTGATGGCACGGCTTCCATGGCATGAAGCCAAGGTCTTCCTAGAATGGCGTTATTAGCCGTTCTCCCCTGTACAACCAAGAACTCCGTGTCCAGAGTCTTTGGTCCCAAACGAACCCTTGTTCGAATCCTTCCCAAAGGATAAACCTGACTACCATTAAATCCAACCAAGCATGCCGTTTCTGGAACGAGATCGGCCTGACTCAATCCCAATTTCTCAAACATTGGGTAGTACATGATATTGACAGCACTTCCTTGATCAATAAGAACTCGTTTAACATCATAACCACATACCCTTATAGTGATCTTAAGAGCATCATTGTGTGCTGGGTCCAACCCGGCTAAGTCCCTATCTGAGAAGGTTATGTCTATTCCGGTTCTTCTTTTCTTTGCTTCTTGGCCCTCGGCCATCTTTGTTTGAGCAATCATGTTATTCATAGAGACCACGTGTCCCTGCCTTTCCAATGTAATCACATTGATTGTACCCTTTGGTTCATCATTATCATCTTGCCCCCTGCATGCAGCAGATCTCCCGACATTATCCCGAGTCTTATTGCCATCTTTTGCCTTGTTCTTCACATACTTTGCTAGCTTCCCTTGTCTGGCTAACTCCTCAAGGTGTTCACGCAGATTGTTACACTCTCCTGTCATGTGCCCAACATCCCTATGGAATGCACAATACCTCTTTTTATCCCTTCGATCCGGATCCCCTGACATTTTTGGAGGCCGAACTATAAATGGTTGATCCCTGATCTCGTAGAATAGCTTATGGATTGGCATGTTGAATTCAACAGCATTGGCCGAACTCTTCCCCGACCTACTGTGTTCAGCCCGGCTCGAGGATTTTTTGTCATCTTGTACAGATCGACTATTTCGAGAACCCTTTTCCTCCCTTTTTGGAGAGGACATCCGCTTAGCCTTTGGAACTTCAACTTTTGCATATCTCCTGACCCTATCTTGTAGGGTAGCTATGGTGTTAGGCTCATATAAGGTCAACGATTCCTTGAGCTTACAGCCATCCGGTAGCCCAATCTTAAAGGACGTGGCAGTCATCCGCTCATCACATCCGTCAACCTCCGCGCATACCTCCAAGTACCTAGACAAATAGTCAGAGATCTCCTCTCCGCTGTTCGGCTTCATGGTAAGTAAGGTACTAAGGGTTTTTGGTTCCCGACTTCCAGCAATAAAACGGTTAATGAATAGCTTGGCCATCTCACGCCACGACGAAATTGAGTTTGGAGGTAATTGGTGAAACCACCGCGATGCCATCGTTCCCAAAGAAGACGGGAAGACCTTGCACAAAATGGGCTCATCACCTTCCCATAAGATCATTCTCCGCATAAACTGGTCCAAATGGGCGACTGGATCAGTTCGGCCATTGAACTGTTCAAACGTTGGCATGACGAGCCTTCTAGGGACCTCTCTTTTTCTGATATCCCTTGTAAAAGGGGAAGTTGTCATTTCATCAAGAGCCTTCATTGCTCTTTGCTGAGCACCATAGATGAGGTCGCCCTTCATCGCATCTGGCTCATCATTGTACTTGACAGGCTTTTCATCTCGGTGCTTGATCTCACGGGGTCTGCTGTCAGCATGATGAGAGTGTCTATCATCCCCATGCTCTTCCCTCCTCCTCGACACTCTTTCAGGGCTCTGCCTTTCGTATTCCCTCCTGGTGTACGAATGTCGGGGTGGTGAGTGTCCTTGCCTAGAATGAGAGCCAGCTCTTCTCCTGAGGGCTCGTTCGTCTGCTTCGCGAGGTGGACTCTCATGGGGGCGCTTACCTTTACGCCTGAACTCAGCGAGCCCTTGTCTCAAGGACTCCAAATATTCAGTGGTGCGACGGATTTCTGCCTCAACTTGGTCCTCAGTTGGCAGCGTTCCCCTTGCAACCTGATCAACCTGAATCGGGTCCACGCCGGGATTCGGGTGAGCGTCATCTCTAGGCTCCTCATGGCTGTTTCGTGACTGGGACCCTCTTCCCCCATCACCTAACTCAGATCGTACGGTTGCCATATTGCTTGTAGTATTCGTGGAAAACAGATCGCCTCCCACTGTGGTCGCCAAAATGTAGTGAACAAAATCTGATCACCACGTTCAACAGATGCTCCTTCGTGATATGGTCACCTGAATCCTGAAAACAAAGATTGTCAGTGAGCCCGACGGTCGTTGTTTGACCGTAGGCACTCCGACGCTCAAGTTAGCTTCCAAGATAATCCAGCTAGTGTAATCCCAATTAGAGCTTTTTTTTAAAACTTAACAATTTACCTCCTTTTATAGTGAAAGAGATTTACTTCATGCATAACTCTGCCAGAGTAATTGTAGGAGTTTCCTTCAATCAGTAAGTTGTTTAATTTAACTGGGAAACAACTCCTGATATCTTAAACCTGTTAATAATAACATGATTTAATATAGAGAATAATAATTAATAATATTATGCCACGTGTCTCGTCGGAATATTCCTGACAAAAACAATGAACAAGTACTGATTGGTGGGATACCTTGAAGATTTCCTATCCTGCATTACTCGTCTTTAGAACAGACCTCTGCTTCCCCTTTATAAGTTTTCTGGATCTGGGTACTTCTAACATTTTCTCCGTTTTCACTTGCATACCTCGAAGTTTCCTTTTTTTTTTAAAAAGAAAATATTTCCTGAGTTCTGAGAAATTGAATCTGTGTTTTGTTTTTGTTTGACACTAGTAATGGTACTTGTACTTCTACGCTTTCTCCATAACGCTCTTCTGCCTCCCAAATGTCCTTTCTTTTCACAGTTTTCTATTCTTGGGTTTCAATAGTGGATTCTGCAATTGTAATTTTGTTACTTATATTGAATCATAATTTAGCCTCTGGTCCTCCACTTTCTTAATAAAGATAATATTTTGCAATATATTGATTTTTAAGCTTCTTGCATCGTTTAATCATCAATGTCAATATGCTTGTTATGCTTTACTTGAATGAATTTGTTTGAACCTTTTGCGGTGAATAGTGATGTTTTCTCTATTTCTAATTTTCTTCTGTTATGTACAGCGTATGAGTATTTGTTAGGGTCATGAAGAGTTCAAGGGAATAATTATATGGAGGGTGAGGCTCAACCGTCAGTGTCTTTCCGGTTAAACCGGCGTGGAGATCGCAGTAATCAAACTCCGCGGTCTAAAGGTAAGGATAAGGCATATTTAGTTTTAGAAACTTTTTATTGGTCTCGAATGCCAGTGGAACTTTTCATGTTGTTATCGTGTAAGAGTGAAATGTTATACTTTTGAAGCAGTTATTGGCCAATGATAATGTGTGGTTTTGGTTTTCGTTTATTCCTTACATATATATATATATTGATGTAGAAATCATTGTATGTGTTGTTTTCTCGTTGGAAATATTTGATTATATTATATTCATTTATGTACCCCCAACCTAGAGGTCACATTGTCAATTTCTGAAAATAACATTTTCACATATTATATGGGGATAAGGTTTGCATACATTCTACATATTCCTGATCCCGCCCACTACGAGAGTCTTGTACATGAGAGTTGTTTACCCTTTTTTATGTACCTCGTGCTTTTTTTGGTGTACAATGAGGTGTATGGTGGGATTAGATTAGGGAGCTTGAGCAAGGTAAAAGAAACTTAAATAATGTGGTGATGCAGATGTTGAAGGTGGTTTCTTTTCTCCTGGGAGACTGCCGCAGGATTATCCAATGAAAATCATTTGGAAGAGGGGGTTTGTTCGGTTGGTTCTTGTTGCTGGCATCGTGTGGATGTTAATCATCCTTTCCGTATTGTTATTTCATGTTTGGTCATGCCAATCTTCATTGGCATTCTTTTCAGGTATATTTTTAAGATGTACATTGCCATGGAATTTTTAGCGTTCATCCTAAAGTTCCTGTTAATACAACATTTACTTTTTCAGTTCTTAGATTGCCCTGCTCTTCTTCACTGCCTAGGGAACAACAAACATCAAAATAAACAAAACCCAAAAAGAAAGAACAAAGAAAAAGCTGCATCAGAAAGCAAAGGAGAGTGTTTTCCAAACATTGAGTTCATACCTGAATTGACTGCTGTTGAAGTTGATGATGAAGGTCTTGTTTTCCTCGAGCCTTAAAACCTGTGCTGAAGTTGGCTCAAACACACACTGTTTTGGTTTTGTTTGCTGATATAATATGATTGATTTCATTCTTAGCTGGGACGTGCATGACAATCATTTGCTGTTCATCAAATTCAAAATTTTATGGCTGCTACTATTGTGCATTTTGAAAATATTATTTAGGAATTTTGAGCTCTTAATTATGGTCATTCCACGGTGGAAAGAGCCATAGGCATTATTATCTCCCTGATCTAGGATTGTCTCTAATTATGTCTATTGATGATGGGAAACATTTGTGAGCAAGACATTGGTTTGCCGCATCTTAATACTTGAAGCATCATGAAAAACTGTCTAGAAGCCATCTGGTTGTACCTGGCTCTTTTCCTTTCTTTTGTAAGGGTTCCACTCCCACCCAATTTGTGCCTCTTCAATAAAGTTGCTCTTCAATTTTTTTTTAAAAAAACAATAGTTTCATTAAAATTTTAGTTAATTCTGTTTAGCAAAATTGTTCTTTGTAACTGTTTTAAAGTTTATACTTCTCGTGCAGCCATCTGTAAGAAAGCGTTAGACACAATGGGACTTGTACCTAAACCACAACACCGTAAGACAATGGCAACATCTTTGCTTTGAAGTTTAAACTTTAAGCCCCTGTGCTGTAACAATATACTGATTATGTTTACCTCTTTTAGGCTGTCCGATTCCTCTTGCAAATAATCCCAACAGTAAAGTTATTCCTGAAGGAAGAACTCCTGATGTAATTCTTAGAAGTCTCTCCTACATTACAGAGGATGAGCTAGTGAATAATGGATCTCTGTCCTCACCTCTATTTGGAGGTCATCAAAGCTGGTCCCAGAGAGATGAGAGCTTTAAAGCGCAAACTAACATGAAGGTAAAATTAAGTGTCCATTTGATGTTATTTTAATGTTACCTTGGTATCCTTCACTTATTTGACACTCAAACTGTGATGTAGTTCTTTATTCATGATATCTCAAGTCAATGATGCTGGGAACGATTGGCCAGTCATTTTTCATATTATTGACTACGCTAATAATATGTATTGGAAGTTGAAATTTATATCTTTCCACCTGCGCCCTTTGAAACTCCTTGTTGTGTTTTGGTCCAGGTGCACTGTGGATTTATTAGAAATGGCGGTGCTGAAATAGCTCCTTCAGACATCAAGTATGTTAAGAAGTGTAGATTTGTCGTTGCATCAGGAATTTTTGATGGATATGATGTACCACATCAACCTTCAAATATAAGTGACCGATCTAAGAAACTTTTTTGTTTTCTTATGGTGGTTGATGAGGCATCTCTAGAGTTTATAAAGAGTAATGTTACTCTTGAAGAGGATCTCGATGGTGGCCCATGGATAGGAGTCTGGCGGCTTGTGCTGCTCAAGCATCCACCTTATGATGAACCTCGAAGAAATGGGAAGGTTCCCAAGATTTTAACCCACAGGTTGTTCCCTGAAGCACAGTACAGCATTTGGATTGATGGTAAAATGGAGTTGATAGTTGATCCTTTGCTAATCCTAGACAGGTATTTTCTATATGTTCAAAGAATTGTGCATATTCGTTGTGTTTGTGGTTTTTCTTGATGGAACTTGAAATGTTCTCTTTGGGGATGGGAGAGTCTACCAGAAAGGAAACAAAATTAAAAGTTGAATCTTATGCTTTTATATTTTTTTTCATGTCTTTTAAATTATGAAATATCTTTCATTGAAGGTTTTTGGTGAATGTTTTCTGATTAAGCAATCAGATTGAGGATAAAAAAAAAGGGTCCCCTTATTTATATTTGTATGTGATTTTCTGGTGCTGCTGAAAGTGAATTATGTCATTTTTAGGTTATTTGTCGTATAAAGCCCCAGGTTACTATATTTTGTTTAATTTGTATTATGTTTGCTCAATATCATTCCAATTACCCCTGCTGTTTTATTAATGTGTATACATTTATTCGCACTGATGTACATTTCAAAATAAAATAAACTTTTGCCTGCAGATACTTATGGCGTGAGAAGCATACTTTTGCCATTGCTCAGCATAAGCATCATCGCAGTATATATGAGGAAGCTGATGCAAACAAAAGAAGAAAGCGCTATGCACGGCCCCTGATTGATCTCCACATGAAAATATACCGTTACGAGGGAATGGAGCC
This sequence comes from Tripterygium wilfordii, assembly GCF_013401445.1. Taxonomy (NCBI): domain Eukaryota; kingdom Viridiplantae; phylum Streptophyta; class Magnoliopsida; order Celastrales; family Celastraceae; genus Tripterygium; species Tripterygium wilfordii. The sequence continues at coordinate 15,857,348 of NC_052238.1, forward strand.
ATGGAGTTTGAAGAAAAGCACTCCTAGTGGTAATGAGGATAATCGCCATTCTTTTGGGTTTTTTTTTGGTCTGTCTATTACTCTAGTAAAATCTTGGGCATGTGACTGCTGAGTTATGATATAGTTCTAATGAAGTTAGCACTAGTTCGCACTTGACAAACACATACCCCGCTGACAAACTTATCTTGAAAGAAAAGAATGGACAACCTAGACGACAGTATCCCAGTGGTAGAGGAAGGGGACTCTTGTTTTCTTTACCTGAGGTCTTGTGTTTGAATCGCCCCTGGTGTAACTTGGACTTTACCGATATTAGGGGCTTGTAGTTGGTTGCTAGCGTCTGTGTTTTACTCTGCAAGGCAGGTCCAATTAGGCCCATCCTTGGAGAGGTTCCACGTCCTCAAAAAAATAAAGAGAATAACGGACAATCTTCAGTAAGCCAAGGGAACATATATCTTTGTGTCTGTTACTGGAAGACTATTACAACTAGATTTTTAGATCGTTGATAGAAGTTCAGTTTGTTTTGGGACGAGCTGGAGTTAGGAAGCACAGAAGACTGGTTCTGCATTTTACTTGTGCCATGTGCTCTTGGTAGGATGATTTCATTTATCCGCTGTGAAACACTTTATAACTCAGCACCAGTGTATTCTTGACATTCTAGTGTTTTCGACTTCTTCATTATTATATTGAATCACCACCGTATTTTCTTGACAAGAACCTTTTAAATGCAGATGTCCCGGAGGGAGCTATCATCATTCGGGAACATACGCCAATAAATAATTTGTTTAGCTGCTTGTGGTTCAATGAGGTGAACCTCTTCACACCAAGAGATCAGCTGAGTTTCGGCTACATAGTGTACAGGTTGGGGGAGTTGTTCAAGTTCTTCATGTTTGAGAATTGTGAGTACAATTCGCTTTTTATATTGCACCCACATACCCGTGAGCATTCCTCTAAAATAGAGTGGGTAAAGAACCTGACTGAGTTGGAGGGAAAGGGTGGCAGATTGAGGGAGAGTAGAGGTGGATTAGGCTTGTGGACTCCCTATCCTGCGGACCTTAATTCTGTTGTCCTGCCACCAGTAGTGAGAACATCAAAACCAGGATGAGGTTGAATGCCATCGATGCCATATTTATGAAATCTCCAAGTTTAGTAGTGATATTTTTTTTGTTGCGACATTCTTTCACAACACATGTATGCCTTCAAAAATTTGTGTCAATAAACATATTGGGTTAAGTTTAAATAGGTCACGGAACGGTTGGGGCATTTGCAATTAGGTCACTGGGAGCAAAACTTTTCAAATTGTATCACTGAAATTGATTGGAATTGGATCGGAGTGACCCAATTGTTGAAATTCCAAACATTCAGTGAAATCGAACATTCGATTTTATTGACAACAAAAATGAAAATTGGAGATCAAACATATTACAGTATAAATCAAGTATGCTGGGTGGGTAACACAAACTAATTTATTGGGAAAAAAATATTACTGAAATTTAAAAAAAAAAAAAAAAAAAAAGAAGCTAAAGTCTCAATGAAGGAATGCTGGTGATAACGAGCCAAAAAGCTAAATATGGAATTCTGGAATGGGCTACAACCTTTATTTCATGCTCAATAAAGGAGGGATGAAACCTGAGAGAGAGGCAGGCAAACAGCAAGTAATAGCACTAATGCAAACAAAAAAAGGGGTGTATAGGGTACACTGGCTGGTTTATTCCATTAATTGGCTGAATCTCGGCTGTAGAACTGGTCAAGGGTCTTGGCTGGTATGCGGTGCAAAAGCTCTCGGGGGAAGATGCGAAGCAGTGTCCACGCCAAATCAAGAGATTGGAAGATGTTGCGGGTGTCATACGCTCCTTGAGCAACAAATTTCCTCTCAAATTTGTCCAAGAACTCCAAATACAACTGTTTTATCCAATAAAAAGCATGTTACATACATTGTACGAGAGTACTTAACTGAAAACACTTCATGTGAGACAGTAAGCAACGTACCAAGTCTTCAGAGGACAGAGCTTCTTCTCCTACAACAGCTTTCATTGCCTGGACATCTTTTCCAATAGCATAATTTGCATACAGCTGAGAGTTGGGAATTATAACATAGGAAAACTTAAGACAGCTCTGAAGGAGATGATAGAATGCATCCTTCAAAATTTGAAGGATAAATGTTGAGTCATTCTACTGCATTTAGGAAAAGGTGTCCCTAGGAAGCACATATTCCCTCTATATGATGCATTTGATACACAGAAAAGATACAAGTTCACCAAGAAAATGAAAGATTGAAAATATTGGGAAAGTTATTGTATCCATAGCAAAATAACAGCAATTACCTGAACCACAGCTTTCTCCCCATCAACTTCCAAAACTTGACCGCGTCTGGTTGTTCCATCCCCCAAACGAATATTAACAATTTCTTGATATTTTGGTCCCTGAAACAGCCAACCAAAAAATGTATCAGCCATTGAAGAATGAGTAGGTGATCAATGATGAAAAGCAATACATATTAACATACCTTAACTTTCTCGAGGATAACCAGAGGTCCGGCAACTCCAGAAACAGTTCTGTACTCTGAAACATACAAGAACATGAGTTAATGTACCGATCCACACTTGAAACAACTTCATTATCACTACATAGACTAATATCTTGAACAAATTCACCCAATTCTGCTCTCTTTCTATTGGCGCCTGGCATAATTTTTATGTCACTTGGCAAGGCTTATTAGTGATTTCATCACAATTTACCAGTTTCATTTTAACAAAAAATATTACAGATTACAAACAAACAGTGAAACAAAATATCGAACTCACCCATGCCAATCTCCAGGGTGCCCTCCTCCATGTCTAGATTGTTCTGAGCCACACCCATTCTTAACCTTCAGATGCAGAAGCACCAAATCCCCAAGTGAAAGAAAAACTGAATCAGTAAATGCCACAATTACAGCATCTTGAAACCCTGATCATCGACGATCACTACACATTTCCAATAGTAAGAAACTAAAACCACTCAATCAAATTAAAAAATCAATAAAAGACCATATTACGCATCAATCAAAGCATTGAAAACCTCTCATCCAGAACGTACAAAGTTCCAACCTTTCATCAGCAAAACCAAAACCCAACTCTTAATTTACTGAATTCAACTAGATTAGGTTACAAACGCTTTATCAAGATCAATCAAACGAAAATACAAAAGCTCACAATGCTAAATCAACCAAAATTCAATTCAATCAAATCGGATAAACACCAATAAGTGATAGGAAGAAACTGCGATTTTCGATCTAGTACAGTCGGTACTACCGGGAAAATGTAAAGCAAGCAAGAACTTTGATAATTGAAATATCTGAAAAGGTGAAGATACCACTAAGATTTTGATCTGAGACACCACCGCGAGAGACAGAGGGAGAGATATGGGCTTAGAGGGGGGAATAAACTGAAATATGTTGGACTGAAGATAATGAACATTACATGATATATTTATTACAGTGAAAACAAAACAAAAATGTCCACTCATGGGAGACTGCACCTTTTGTGTCTACATCTACACACACATAGTGAGTTAGGGTGACAAAACTTTGTCCGATTTGGATGATTCAATTTATCCGACTCAGATTAAATCAAGTTTGAACATAAATTATATATCTGAAATTGGGGTCCAAACACAAAATTTTTGTTCAAATTAAAACCAAGTCCAAACGCATAAATCTTGTCTGATTTATTTGTTCAGATCCTAACTCGAAATAGAGTATTCTCCGATTTATTTGTTCAAATTTAAATCAATCCGAGTTTAATCAATTAAGTATGTCTGAAATTCAATCCGACTTAAGAACCGGACATGTAAATATCTACACATACCGTTGCTCGACCCGAAACACTCACCTACATGATTTTCAAAATGACGTGGCCACTTCCCATTTCCAATTATTTATTTAGGATTGATAACGTGGGCCTCAACTCTTAAGAACTATTATTAAGGAATCACTACAGCTTACCAAAACATGTCATGTGTGATAAACACTCTCACATGATTGTTAAACTGCAAATACATCTTTTTCCGATTCCAATACACATTTTTCAACCTAATCTCTCTTTTTTTAACGGAGTTGAATATTTTTTATAAACTATGTTCTTTAATGAGAAACACATATTTGAACCAACTGATTCTGGGCAGCTGCAAGTTCAATCATTTCCCAGTTCTGCTTCCTCTTGATCTCTTCTTCCCGAGCCCTAAATTCTTTCTGGTCTGTTTCTTGGAGGCACTTGCAGTACAAACTTGGATCCATTCCTTCCAGCATCAATTTCACATTTTCTGTCAACTGCTTAACGCTCTTGCTCCAATGCCACTTCAAGTTCTTCTCCATGCCTTCAACAAGAACTGGAAACACTTCTTCAGCTGCTGAGGATATCATCTTCACAAAGTGCTCGTTGTTCCACACGTACAGAGCGCGTTCAGCAACCTGAAACGAACACAATCCAGTTTATTGTAAACAAACCTTCAAACCCTATAAATACTACAAGGACGCCATGTTCATGTTTTATTTTATATTCACAAGTATCAGAAACTCACTTGCATCAAATTGAAAAGAAGACGACTTTTATGCAGAAAACATTGCGTACCTGTGAATTCCAACTGTTTAAGCATTTTATAATTCTGGTACAAATTGGCAGAGCCAACTTTCTATACTGATCAGGATCTATATTCTCCACCAGTTCTTCGATTTCACCGATAAGCAGAACTTCCTTCTGACAATTAGTTACCGGCCAGTACTTTAAGATCCCTCTGACGACAACACCACCAAGCACAGGCTCTTTCTGCACAAACTGAGAAACACAATAAGCTAGTTGTCTATGGTAAATCTGCATACCCTTGGTCATGTGTAGAGGAATTAGGACTCTCATCAAGAATAGTCTGTGCTCTTCTCTCAATGGGACAGTAAAACCATTGATGATACTTCCCCATATCTCTAGCAGCTCTCCAATCCCACAATGTCTCTCTGTCATGAACACGTAATTCAAGAACACATCATTCATTGATTTCCTCATGAACGATCGATAGAAGGTAAATCTTGAGTATATCCTATGATACACATTCTTCAAGCTCTCGCGTTCTCTTGGGTCTTCTGATTGAAAAAGAGAGAGGAGATTGATAAGGAAGCGATTATCAATGTAATTGCAAAGAGTCTTGGGATCCTCATTGAGTACTAGCCTAAGAAGGATCTCATAAACAAGTTGAAGGTGAGGCCAAGCCGGTGAAGGAGCAGAAACGACTTCTTCATCGTCAGGTAGGTCTGAGGCAAAACTACTACTTGACGGTGGAGGAAGAGGGCGGAAAATGTTGACGGACAGCATGGACATGAGAGAGGGAAGAACCTGATCAGAGAGATGCCTTTTTGCGGTTTTAACCATTGATAAGAGCTGGTTGAGCTTGAGACGCTTGAGATCTTGCTGCGAAGGCGATACCGAAGAATCCGCGAAGGAGAAGATGAAGGAGCAGTATGAGATTATGGAAAGGACCTCTTGGTGTTCAGACTCACAAGACAGCCCGACATTCTTGGGACTCCTGAGATTGTTGCTTGCACTGTTGCTTTTGGAATCCAGATCAAACAAGAATCTAAGGGTTGTAGACGATTTCTTCTCAAAGCCTTTAGGGGAGTTTTTTGGGGAGTTTCTGTGAACACCCATTTTCATCCCTTCAGACACTTGCATGAAGCAGCTATTTGGGCTCAGTTCAGACCATCATATACCTTCAAACAGAAGAAAGATTTTAGAATGCATAGATGTTGTATCTCTATCGTTTGTTGCTTGTTTTGTTCTGCAAAAAAAAGCCAAAATAGACAGCGATGTTAAATAGACAAAAAAGTGTTGTAAAATCCGATTGACAACGAAAATATAGAATTCTACCTTGTGTTGGAAGGGAACCTACCTTGTTCTTGCTCCCTATCAGGTTGAATGCCAAGTGGATCCATATGGTTATCTCCATGAACAGTTTGTTGCAGCTCCCAAGGAGAACCCAGCCAGAGCACATACTTATTTAAATATAATCCATCATTGAAGGACATGTGCCTTCCAACCCATCAGTTAAACAAGATGGCCACATAATTGAAGAGAGATTCAGATGAAAAAAGTTTAGTCTTAACTATCAGAACAGAATGGTTACTCTGCAACTTCTGTAACTTGCAGGCAAGTGAGACGATTTTGATTATTCTTCCTTCTATATGGGGCTAATAATCCTAAGTTGGATTAGTATCAGTAAAAACAAGAGACTGGGAATGAGGCCTGCCGAGTCTCGATTTATTCATCGTCTTTTTGTACAGCACTGATAGTGAAAACATCAAAAACCATTGGACAGGAAATTCCAGAGCCAAGAAACGCAACAATTCAAACCTAATAAATATATAAATGCAACTCCTCAAAATTCAAATTAAGGCTACTGTCAAGGTCTGCAATCTAATTTATTCATGAAATATTAAAAAGACTTGAAATGCAGGTTCCCAATTAGAATTCTTTCATGGTAGCCACAATGTCATTTGATATATGTTCATATGAGACATAGTCAACTGCTCAAAACTTGAGAAGCAAACCTTCTAATTAGCTAACACACTCAAAAAAATTGAACCTGATTGGACCTGCCATATAGCGAAAGCTCTGTAAATTAGCAGTTCTGCACTTCTACAGTGTTCTTAATTGAAAGCAATATCAAAACTACCACAATGCTAAGTGGACCACTTTCATATGCATGTGAGTTTCATGTAGTTCTAGAAACTGAATACCAAGCAGTTCTCACAAGTCCACATGTCCGCTCCTGATATCTTCATGAAAACTAAAGTAATTCTGAATAATAATTGGCTAAATATGCATCCCTATGTTCATAGTCAAAGAAAAGGTAAAGGACTAGTGTTCCATTCAAAAGCAGAAAGATAAATACAGGACAGTCACGATGACTGGTAGTTCACAGAATGAAAGTCTACTATGACAGAATCCCTGGAGAAGCTGAACCATCTCTTTTTCTCCGAGAAACGGAGACAAGGCTCCAGAACAAGTCCAATAATCACGGCAATGATGCTGATAACCATGACTTTGAAGGAAGCAATAGCTAAAACCACTAAGATAAGGATGGTTGGAGGAATGCACATCAGTATTGATCCCGCTGTTCCGATAGGTATCCTGTAAGGCCGAGATGCTGCTGGGTGTTCCATTCGTAGCTTCACAAATGCTATAAATTCCATAATCATTCCAAAACAATACAAGAAGTTCTCTGCAGCTACTATCTCTTGAAAGCTCATCCACGACAGTAAAATTACTCCAGAGGCAGAGAATAAGATCCCAGTAAGAGGAGTTCCATGTCGAGACCTCCTGCTAAAACATTCTGGAAGCATTCCACGCTCTGCCATCCCCAGAAGCTGAAAAGAATCACTGCTCATTTCAGCTAAAAACATACCCATGTTTGACAAAGCAGATGCCACCTGAATCCATGATCTTAACCATACACCTCCAAGAATTTTAGCAATGTCAGAGAAGTACCCATCAGACCATAAATCACGATCAACTGGAATGGCTCCCGTACCAATCAGAAGAGGGAAGAAGTACCCAAATACAACCAAGATAAGAGCATAAAAGAGAGCTTTTGGAAGAGTTTTACCAGGATTTTCCACCTCTCCCGCAAGAGTACTAATAGAGTCCCAGTAATTAAGGTTCCAGAACAGGGTATTTAAGTACAAACCCCAGTTTATGTTGCCTGTGTCTACCAACAACCATCTGGAAGGATTCAGTTTCGGAATAGCCACAACTCCCATAAAGACAAAAGGAAGAAGTGAGAAAACCCCCAATAGTATGGCAACCCATCCCACAATGGTCAGACCCCTATAGTTCAAGTAAGTGAGAGCAGCCGTTAAAATTAGCACTGCTATTATCCTGATGAAACCGTCCTCCAATGCTGGAATTGCAGATTTGAGATAGTCTAGAAATAGAACAGGATATAGTGCATTATCAATAACACCACTAAGCCATTTCATCCAGCCCTGTTGAAAGCCCCAGTAAGGACCCAATGCTGCTGAAACCCACACTACATAACCACCATTCTCTGGGAACATAGTACCCATTTCTGCAGTGATCAAGGCTTCGGGAATGCTCCATATGAATGGGAAAACCAAAAAACCAAGAAGCGCTAAAAGGGGGCCGGCTGCCTGGACACTATCTTCAACACCAAATGGCCCTCCAGAAACCTCGTAAAAGATCAGAAAAACAAGTGGGATGACTGATACTTTTGGGAGCTTCTCTAACTTGGGGGAAGAACCTTCCCCCAACTCCACATACTCGACATTTCTGGACTCCGGCATTTGAGCAGATGTTAGTTTAGCCAATGAATTCCTCTGCTTCTGAGAGACAATATCGATCAATTAAAGATTAAGATGATCAGAAAAACGAGATAGTATTTCTAAGTTCAAAAGGAAGGCTGATATCCATAAAGGAGAATCATGGGAATGAAAGATACAGTTCTTATAGAACAAAAGTCATGTTAGATAACACACCAAATAACACACTTAGTAAAGCATATAACACTGCTCTCATTCTCAAGAAGACACGAGCTCAACTGCTAAAAGAAGACATGAGCAGACACAAGCTCGACAAAGTCCTAAATACAGTTGAACCAAGCAGCTCACTAACAGCTTTTGAGCTCAATATGCTGAATTGAAACTTCTCCAACTTATAAAGCAAAGCTTGAATCAACTGTACACTCCAATCCATATAAACTTCATGTTTTATAGCAATTGAAAAATTCCCAAGTTTTCTGCATCTTATCAGACATTTCCAGTCAACAGAAAGTTAACATTACAAAAATTAAAATACCCATATCCCCAATTTGGATAAACATAGGATCATACTCAATGCAGGAGGTCAATAAGCATTAACCAGCACCAAACAACAACAGAAAGAAAAATCAACACCACCGATAAATCCAGAATCCAGGATTAAGTGCTTTACTGTGTATGTTTCCCGTTATTGGAAAATAAACGAACCTAAATGCAAAACCAGACACGATTCTACCCCACCTTAAACAACACAAAAACCCAGATCAGAAAAAACACGAATGAAATCAAAAGAGATTTTACCTCTACTCTGTCAATTGAGAACCCTACTTCAATTCAAAAGCTGTAGTTTTTGTAGAAATAAAGAATAAGGAGATAACAAAATGAAGGGAATCACAAGTTGGGTCTTGATTGAGAGACGACCCTGGTTAAAGGTTTCGGTTCTGTTTTGCTGCGTGTCAGGATGATAATAAGGTCTTTAAATAAGTGGGACACATGTAGCTTTCAAGATTTGACAGTACTAAACACGCCTTCCAAAGTATCATCGCAGTAAACCATACCATTCTTTCACCTTGAGGAAGAGACCGACGCAGAGACGAGGATTGGAGCGGATCGATCTGCCGCCGACGATCTAGATATTGCAATCGTAAAAGCATTTTCTTTTTTCTTTTTTCTTTTTTCTTTTTGACAAAAATATATATTTTACCCCTCAACTATGTCGTTGGTTTCATTTTTATCCTTAAACATTTTTTACTCTTAAAATGGTCCCTCAACTATTCAAAGAATCAAAGGTACCTCCGTTCATCTCTGAAATGATTTCGACATTAAAAAAATCATACGTGGTATCTCAATTGATGTAATTTCTACACTTATCATCGCATTTAGCTTAAATTTTACACCTGTCATTTCATAAAATCTCCAAAATATCTAAGTCTTCAAAATCTCTAAACTATTTTGTTGCATGGTTTAAGCACAAAAACTCTAAAAGTGTCAGACATTAATAGTTTAGGGATAATATCGTTCACGTTTATCAAATTTACCAACTACAATTACTCCAATATGTCAAATAGATGTCAAGTTTTATTTTTCCGACCACTCTCCCACTTGAAATACAAAATAGATATATTTTAATAAGTGAAGGACGAAATTAAGAGAGAAAAAATATTATAGTTTGCCCTTTTTTTTAATAGATAAGATCTATAAGTATCATCACACGTGTCCACACATCATTGAAGATTTTCTCTGGTGTTATCATACCCCTAAAACGAGTTATAGCCAAACACATGTAAGAAAGCTAATAAGTTATTAGTTCTAATACGCTCTAAAAAATTAAGTTTCAAATTAAAATTTATTTTAGAATTTATGTTTTTTTAATTTTTTATTAAAATAATATTATATATAATATCATAAAAAATGTATTTTATCTTTGACATTAAATTTAAATAGATTTTTTTAGAGCGCATAAACTAACTTATGTTGTAAGTTAATTTCGCCAAATACCTAAGAGCTTATTTCACAATTATAAGTTAATTTATTTTTCACAGTTCATAAGCTGGATTATTTTGACAATAAATAAGTTCTGACAAACCCAACCTTAGTGTTTACTTGGGATCGTGAGATTACGGTGATGCAGTCATACTACATTATTTATTGTAAGTTTGAAACTATACATGCACGAATTCCCACCCTCCATCGCCCATGCCGGAAACAGAAGTGCGATCTCATTGGGTTTGCCGGTTTGGTGCATGCCCTTTCCCTCCGTCGCATAAATAATTGGATGGAAGTTCTACCAAATCCATGAATGCCATAAGCCATGATGATGGTGTTCCATGAAACAATAATATCCTTACACGGTATCTCATCAAAATACTTACTTGCTGGATCTGGACATCACCACACTTTGCGTACATGTAAACAATTGAATTTGGGATGAATGTGTTAGTACTATGTTCCAATTTTGTAACATATTAAACATCAATCTGCATACCTTCACTCGATGAAGATGATTCAGCATGGACAGATAAGGTGCTTGTGATCGTAATTGCATCCGGCATGAAAGGCTTGGTCAACCATTTGGTGGTAACCTAGTTGATTATCTATTTGGATTTAAGGCGTAGGGTGCCCAAGATCGAGAGTTCTAATATTTTCTTGTAGAATCCTAGTTTGTGTGTCGGTTTATTTCATTTTCGGGCCCCTATCCACATGTGTTTTGGTACAACCTTTGTGAAGTTTGGCTTAAAGTTGAATTTTTTGTTCAGACCAGATTGTCCTTCATCGAGTAAGGCCTAGGCCATTCCTTGAGGAAATTAACCACGGGCCTGACATTTTTTTAGTTATAAAATCAAAATTCTATTAGGTTTTGAGTTGGATTAAGGATTTCATTCTCTTGAATTTTGGGTAGTCTATAAGAGTTCAGGTTTGTGCAACTTTTTAAGATGAAAAAGAAAGAGGAAAGAATCATTGTGCCGAAACCCAGCTCAAGGTCCGACTCACTTGGGCCTAGGCTGGGCTTCTATTTTCCTTCCAAGCCCGGCCCGAATAGTAAATCCTAGTTTTGGTCCAAGTCAAGCTTGGGTCTTATATTTTCGGGTTGGGCCGGCTCTATCCGATGCCGATCCCTATTAATTAATCGATTTTTTTAAATATGTCTATAAATTAAGATATGGTGAAATCAATTGGCTTCTTTAGTACGTCTATAATAAAACCTATCACGCCAAACATTATTGTATGTGAGCATAAGAAGAGTGTTTTGTTTTCTAGAAGAGGAGAGATTGTTTGTTGATAGAAATAGGCATGCCCCTTATATAGAATAAATATTAATTACGGATACATGAATTTCACAACACTCGTGTTTGGCATTGCGGATTGGGAGTCACTAATCCCAATCAGGTTTATATATGTATGTGCAGTTGAGTTAGCCGCTGATTGAATAATCACCACAGAACAAATCAAATCCCTATAACCACCCAGCTAGGGTTCATTGGTTTCCTCAATTTCGAAAGATTATTTCAACAGTCAGTCACTGGTAAGTCTGTCTTCTCTTTCTTTCTTTTTTTTATTACAGGGGTAGAGGAAGGGGAAGAGATGCTCAAACTCGATATCTCTATAAGACGTTACACACATGAGTGTCATCTGACCTACTCGTGATTTTCAAACTACAATTGTCTTCTCTTTCTTAATCATCCATATTTATAAATTATAAGTATTTTTGTCGTCATGTATTTGATTTCTATTCATTGTTGATTTACTCATGATTTATGTTATTTTCCTCTTTCACGCCTATATATTCTCAAATAACTTATCCATTCCTTGATTATTTATGATTTATGTTTGCTTGTTATGTGATAGCTCAAACTCTTATATGGATGCAGGGGGAAGAATGTTGGATATATATTGTGCAAATTAAAGGAGGAGTATATATATAACCATATATGTGTATGGAACCATGGAGATTAACGGGGGTGATGATTTCTCAAGCGGATCCAATTTTGATGGAGATTTTGGAGGCTGCAACAATTATAATCCCCTGCCGTATTCTGGGAAACAACTAATCTTCCCAAATAGTGGCAAATCAGTCCACCCTAATCAGAATATTTCCAAGGTACGTACATGTATTTTACAAATGTCATTGAGTATTTAGCTTTAATATAGAATGCTTTCATTTTTTTTAGTAACCAATAACGACACCATACAAGATTGCATTTTGAACATCCAAAATGAATCTAAACATGAACCATCAAGCCTATGCGCGCAGAAGTTTTTCACCTATCAATAGAGTAAGTTGAGGCAAAACCCAGCACATGGTCATAAGAATATTCCTCTTAGGACTTTCTGACTCCATATGATTTGACCCTATAGAGATTCACCGCTACACTATCACCCAAATGGTTTTGAATGCTTTAGCTCCTCCTGCTTAATTTTAATTTTATTTTTTCATGTTTTGTTTAGGATAGATCATCAATGGGTTAAGTGAAAAGTGCTTGGAAGAACAACCCAAAGGCCCTTCATCTTCCACGATGGCTACTCAAAACAACTATCCTCTCCATATTGGCGACATAACCAAAGGAGCAGAAAGTGTTCAAATCTCTCTAGCCAATGATCTTGATGGCTTCAACGAGTTGCCCAAATTCTTCTACATTGCTGAAAATATAGTTTACAAAGACGCTCATGTAAACTTCTCACTTGCTCGGATATCCGATGACAATTGTTGTTCACAATGTTTTGGGGATTGTTTGGCATCGGATTTGCCATGCGCATGTGCTTGTGAAACTAGAGGTGTGTTTGCTTACACTCGAGAGGGTTTGCTCAATGAGAAGTTTCTTGATGAGTACATTGAAATGATTTGGGAACCTAAGAGGAAGGACTACTACTATTGCGAAGAATGCCCATTAGAAAGAGGCAAGAGAAGGAAGAAATGTGAAGGCCATTTATGCAGAAAGTTTATAAAGGAGTGCTGGTCTAAATGTGGATGTAGTAAGAAGTGTGGAAATCGGATTGTTCAAAGAGGGATCAGAGCTAATCTACAGGTAATCTTCGATCTTTTCATTTTTGATACGTGACAATTTCTTATACTAAACACTTGGTATGATATAAGTCGACCCTAGGTAGTCCCTTAGGGCCTCACTGCTCCCCATCCCCATGTAATTGGATGTTATGTATTGTTGAAAATCCAAGTCCAAACACATCAAGGATATTGTTCGTTCTGAGATTTGTTCTTCATGGGCCGTCGTCATTGGTTCTCAATTAGACTCAAAAAACATGTCACTTGTGTCAAAGATGTTGGGACTTTACTTATATACCACTCGTTTGAGTTATGTCAATCTGATGTAGGATATAGTCTTGACACTCCCCCGCACTTCCCTGTTGGGGTTATGCCAGACCCAACAAGTGAACAGGTTAATGCCACACCATATTGACCGGAACTTTGTTCCGATATCCTGTTGGAAATATAAGCCCAAACACATCAAGAATATTGTCCATTTTGAGTGACTAGTCTGCACGGATTTGTTCTTCATTGGCTGTTATCATTGGTTCTTAAATCCAGAAAAGGCGTCACTTGTGTGAAACATGCTAGGACTTTACTTATATACCACTTGGTTGGATTATGCCATTTCGATGTGGGATATAGTCTTGACATGTATGTAATTTAATATTGTACATGCTACTTGGTTTTTTAGGTATTCAAAACATATGAAAGGAAAGGTTGGGGAGTTAGATCGCTCCATGCCTTGAAGAAAGGTAGTTTTGTTTGTGAGTATGTGGGAGAGATTGTCACCAATCTAGAACTGCACGAGCGAAACCAAAGAAGAGCAGGAAAAGAGCATACCTATCCAGTATTACTAGATGCAGATTGGAATTCGGAGAGAATTTTGAAAGATGAAGAGGCTCTTTGTTTGGATGCAACTGAGTTTGGTAATGTTGCTAGATTTATAAATCACAGGTATCATCTCTACCATCTTCATCTTCATTAAAGAATCTATCTCGAATAACTTGGGGTCAACTTCATGAATCCATATGACATAGGGTTATATTCTTATGTTTTTGTAGAAGAAAGACAATGAACTTTGTGTAAGGAGCCAGCCAGCACTAAACACTAAAACCAACCGTACGTGCATGATTAGTGTAAGCAACACATTGTAAAATCAAGATGATAACATCTCATGCATAAGACAACCCTAATGCCTCGGGTCTAATATGAGTATTTACGCAACCACAATCGTTGAGAATTTTACTTGACATGACATGTGGTGTTACTCCATGTAAAGTTCACATGGCGGTTACATTCAATTAACTCGTTCTCCAACAAGAACATGTATATTTGTCGAGGTACCTCTACACCGATCGTTGGAACACTCAGCATCTTGTTATCTCATAACAGGTGAACATAGCATGCACTAACCTATCCGAATTATCATTATCTATAATTTGTTTGTTGATTCTATGGTTAGGAACATTTATGAATATAGTTTTGATTGAACTTTTTCGTCCAATTTCAACTTCTACGTGAACATTGTTTTGTCTTTGTTTGCTTAGATGCCATGATTCGAACTTGATAGAGATACCAGTGGAAATAGAGACTCCAGATCATCACTACTATCACGTATGACTTTTGAGCATTATCAATTATAATTTTTTCTATAAAATATCTACATTATGGTAAATTGTATTTATTTTCCTTATTACAGCTTGCTTTCTTCACAACAAGGAATGTGGAAGCAATGGAAGAGTTGACTTGGGTAAACATATATATATATATATATAAATTTTAGTTCTCATAGGTTTTCAAATTCAATAACTAAAAAGGAATTAATGTTGTTAGTATATATGTTTTGGCTTAAGCCGATGATTAATCTAATTAATATTGTGATTGCAGGATTATGGTATCAGATTTGATGATAAAACTCATCCGGTGAAAGCTTTCAAATGCAAATGTGGAAGTCCATATTGTCGCGACAGAAAAGCATAAGCTATCTTAATTACAAGACAGCTCTTATACAAGCGTCCATGACCTATAAGTTAGGAGACGGCTCTTATATGGGTGTTTGTAATTTATAAGTTACAGACATCCACTTTTTGTGTGTAACAGTGAGTTTCAAAACAGTGGACCTCACTACAGTTCTTATTTTCAGAGATCATTCAAGCAACCGTCTGTAACTGATAAGTTACAGGCATCCGCACTTGAGAATTAATTGTTTGTCTTAAATAATTAAGTAGCTTCGTGTTGAGGTTATTGTGTAGTTAATTATATATACGAAATAATATTGAAATTGAGGAAAAATTGAAATAATTCATTCTGCGTCAAAGTCTGCTTTTTTATGTGTGTGTGTGTGCGCATCTTCGCATACATGATCCAAGTTCCCTCAAAAAGAAGAAGATGATCTTACTTTTCAAAAGCCCTATGTATAGCATGATAAGAAAATTTTAAACTAGTATCCCACATCGAATTAGTAAAATTGAGTGGTATACAAGTAAAGGTCTTGCACCTTTCACATAAGGACGGCCTAAGAATCAATTATAACGATCGTTTTTGGGCTTAAGAATCAGTTACAATGGTGTATGAAGAACGAATTATGTGCGGGCCCATGACACAGAGCGGATAATATCTTTAATGTGTTTGGGCTTGGATTTTAAACATGGTATCCAAGCAAAGATTCAATCCATTTGGACATAGCCCCTCTACATGTCCATTTGTTGGGTTTGACATAACCTACCGCACAAATGTAGGAGAGGGTCAAGAATAACAAATCCGAGAGCAAACAATATGGTTGATTGAGTTTGGGCTTAGATTTTCAACATATGTATGACGAGTAATGCACATTAGAATGTTCACCCGTTCAATGATGGATTAATTGACATTTCAACTTTTCCATTCTATTGGGAGTTCTTATTAATTAACAATGACATAAGTTAAAGAAAAAGAGAACATCTTAGAACATGCTTAGTAGGGGATCAAGATCGTTCCAATACAAATTTATTCGTTCAGCCGGTTAATCTCTATACTTACGTTCAGGTTAAGTTTTTTCCGGAGTTTGAAAAATCCTCCGGAATACTTTGCAGCGTCGGAGTCCACGAACAACCCTCCCTGCTCCGACTCTCCTTGCTGCAGGCTCTCAAACGATGCTTCCTTCGCAGCAGATTCAATCGCTGCTCCATTGATAATGTAGTAGTCGTAGTGCCTGCACATTTGTCGATTACATCAAGAACTTGCTTCAAGTCTTGCTTCCTTACCATTATCTTCATCCTCACACTCCCATCTTCATTACTATGATTCAAAACAACACCACCACCTCCTCTCACTTGACTAGCAATTGCTTCAACTCTATTACTGCTCTTCTGATTCCTCTCATGATTTCCGCTTCTCAACAGCATTCCTTCTGCAACTCTCAACTCCATTTTCTTTGTGTGTCAAGAGCTTATGCAATCATGGGTCTTATATATATATATCTATATCATAACTGCCCAAGAATCTTAATGAAGTCGGTAATTAAAAAACAAAAGGTTTAATTAGGGTTTAACGCGATATTGTTGACTTTTGTTAACAAATGTATGTGGAAATGAGCTGGATCTATGTGCTCACATGCAATGCCTATATCTGCGTTGGAATCAAAGAGAAAACTAACTTGTATATAATAGTATTATTATCTTCTTCAAATACTAATTTGGAGGAGAATTTCAATGGGAAATCAATCACCTGTTCTTGATTATTAATTAGTTGTTGTGATCTGTGTCAAGCTAGTCTGTCATTCTAATCATTTGCTATATATGTCTTCCCTTCTTTCTTTTTTTTTTTGAAAGGTATATAGGTCTTCTGTTTTAATTTCTCAATTAACTTAACTTTCTATGATCCAACCATTGATCACTCGGTCTAACTATGGAAAAATTCTTACAAGTCACATCTTCAGAACCTGCATGTCACTAATTAATTATGTATTTATATGAGATAGTACACGAAAGGAGATGAAGTTAGAAAATCCAGCTAACACATATCAAAATGATATTAATGTGATATTGTTTGTTCTGAGCCAAAGATACCACGGATTTGTTCTCTAGGATCGTATCCAAAGGTAACACGGATTTGCTCTCTTGGATCATATCCAAAGTATTTAGGCCCGGAAAACATGTCATTTATGAGAGAAAAGTTGTACATTTGTTTATATGCCACTCAATTCGATGTGAGACTACACGTCTTGATAGTTGTTTATGAAAAAACAATAAATTAATTCCAAAAGCGTGTGGAATATGTATCATTTTCAAGACACGGTGAAGAGACTAATCCTATTATATATGATACGCCAATTGATATTATATGTCCAATTGGCATCCATTGATTGAAATATTGAATTCTCATTCAAAATTTTGGGCCTGTTTATGTTTGGTTTGCAGCATTCAAGGCCCAATATGATTTGGGCCACTTGAAGTCACATCACATCTTCAAACAATAAATGACATATTAGTGCCCATCTCATGAAAATTGAATACTTAGATCAAAGAAAAAAAACACTTTACACATAAGTACATATTTTCCTTATAAGTGCCAGTTTTATTTATTTAATAATTTCATATCTCTATTTTGCCCTTCTTCTCAAATACTCCCTGATTTATGCAACATTTCCATTTTGAGGAAGATTTTGTACGTAATTTTATTTTGTGATTGATTCCATTCTTTTGTAATAGAATCGTCTCTTCGTATCATCTATCAATTCGATTTTCCTGACATCATTGATTTGGAGAGATCTATTTTGTTTTCTTATTATTATTATTATTATTTATCATTCTTCATCTTCATCTTATTAGATTTATGATGTAGTATGAGATCTGAGATGTAATTTTAGTACAGATATGAAATCATGCAGTTATATGTTATTGTTTCGAACAGTAACATCATCATGTTACTGTTTTGTAAAAATTAATATTAAATTAATATTTACCCACATTATAATGTTAATGTTTTGGTATTGTGTTTTTTAAAGTCATTTACTCTAGTATTGTGTTTTTGTAGGTCATTTGTTCCAGCAAAAAATAAAACAAGGGTTTTGTTTATTACATGATTATTTGAAATAATAACATGAACATGTATGAATGTCTAAAAGTATTAATGGGTAGTGACCTGACATTGTCCCACTTCAAACCCAATATATTTTGGGCCGTAGGATTTCTTACGAGGATTTGGGTCTTGGGCCACTTATTTTGTCATCATCAAGCCTTTTGAATCGACATTGAAAACATATAATAATTGGGAAGCACCATCATGAATCTCGCATTTGCTCTCTCTCTCTCTCTCTCACTTTTCTTCTTTACCGACAATGCACCACCTTCATAAAAAAAAGTAGCAGTAGTACTACTCTTTTGTTTTGGTTCAAGACTTCAAGTACACACGTAACTAGTAGTCATATCGATCGAGAGAGAGATTGTAGAAATCCAATTCAAAATATATTGGGAAGAGGAAGATAGATAATATGGAAAAGAAGGCATTAGGAGGGCTGAGCCACCTTTTTGTGACGGCGTTCCTGTCTAGCTTTGGCACTTTCATTGTGATTCCGGCAATTACTGATGTCACCATCGCCGCTGTTTGTCCTGCTCAAGATCAATGCTCCCTTGCCATTTACCTCACCGGAATCCAACAAGCAGTAAGTCACTCATACATATCCCTCTATCTCTCTCCATCTTTTTGTTGAAGCTTGTTAATTCCCCTAATTTGCAAAATGGGTTTCCTGGGTTTAGTTTCTTAAAATATTTTTTCTTTTTTTTCTCTCTTCCTAAAGTGACTACTGTTACTGCACAATTTGGTCTGAATTACTTTTATTTTCTGATACTGAGCATATAATTGGACAAAAATCATAATAATTTTCCATGGGGATTTGTGTAAACAAGAGTGAACTTTGAAGACAACTAGAGTCTCCTCCTACTTGTGTCTTTTCTTTCTTTTCTTTATACTTGTTTCTTTTCTTTCGACAACGGGTCAACCAGGTTGAGATGTCCTATCCTACGTTATCTTTTTGTATTAGGTCGGATCTCTATCCAAATCTCAGTTGATCTGGTCTTCTATATGATCTGAAATTTATCAATTAGTGGAAGAAGTTTCAAGAAACACACTAGTACTCGCTAAAAGTCAAGAAGACTGGTCTGTCTAAGTACCTTTCATCGTTATTAATTTGGTATTATTAATTAATTAATATTCCAACACAATATCCCACTGTCCAATTCTCTGAGTATCGTAGTATAGCCTAGGTCGGCACACGTGGTTGATTTATGTACACTTTGGTAACTATTTTTTGCATGACTCACTGTTGTGCTGCCTCTACGTACCCAAATTCCATGCTATGACCTCTCTCCAAGTTTCAGTGTCACTTGCAACTTGCAAGTTGGGAGGTTTGTCTCACATACACACGCACACGAGTTGTGGAAGTGGACTCTCATCCTCCAACTTGGAGAAAATATTCAGTCGTCACTGCACACCACGTAATGACACTGATGTGGTGTGCATGTTCAACTGAATATTTGACATGTGGTGACTTTAATCCAGTAATACTTGTTTCTTTTCTTTATACTTTGTTTTTCTTCTTTCTACTTTGTTTATTTTCTCTTTCTTTATACTTTGTTTATTTTCTTCGACAACGGTTCAGCTAGGCTGAGATGGTGTATTTGACCACGTACAACAACTCTTAATACCAATAAAAAGTCATCTGTTCAAGTTTTATTACCATATACGAAATGGGACTTTGCCCAACTCAGCTCAACGTATATTAATGGCATCCTATATATGTTATCTTCTTGCATTGGATCTCAACCCAGATTTAATTGACCCATGAAATTGTGGGGTCTTTCATATGATCTGAAATTTATCAATCAATTATTTGATGGGCAATTGAGTGACTTCTACATTATGAAAAATATTTCTTTTGTTTTTTTTAGAAGATTATTAGCGTTTAATTCACTCTTGCTAGCTTTTCTTTTCCTTGTCTTAAATCTGAAAAGAACATCGAATAAGTATATACAAACGCACTAATAGTTGCTAAAAAGTCAAGAAGAGTGTTCTGGAGAACTACCTTTCATCGTTTTTAATTTGATATTATTAATTAATTAATATTCCAACATATGTACACTTTCCAATGTCACTTCCAAGGACATTACATAAAAGTTATGGAGAGTGGACCCTTATCCTCCAATTATCTTGAGGTACTGATGGGGTTTAGGGATTCCACAATTCATTTGAAATTGTAGTTTCTACAATTTGAATGCATTGATTTAGGAGATGTTTTACATCACACCATATTTTTATGTTTTGAAATTTTCCCGACTTTTTTCTTCAGCAAACTTTAAAGAATTGTGGAGTTTCCAAATTCGTGTCGATTATAAGTCAAAATCCCAATAGCCAAAAGAGCAAAATAGATGACAATAACCCTCAAATTTATTGAACGTCTTTTGAATGATAAAAGTCACGTGGACTTTTTTAGGAACAGAGCATGAGTAATATTTCAAGTGGATTGAGCTAAATTTTCTTAGCTATTTATCATTCCCCTTTTTACCTTCTTCTTCTCATCTCGCACAATTAATTTCTTCAAATTATAACAGTTAAAAGAACTTATTATGTGTTTTCCGATGTACATGCATGTCATTTTTTGTGATGTTAATTATCTTTTGGGAGGTCCGTTTGATATCTAAAAACTCTCTGCAACAATCGAACAAGTAGGAATGGTTTGAGTAAACCAAATAATTTAGTTAAAATCGGATCTAAATGTTGGATAAGCTTTCTGGTAGGTGGAGTAGATGACTTCAGATGGGGTGGAGTAATGCTTTCTAAACATGCTTGGCCAGAAAGACAAATAGGTCCCAAATAATATCTCATGCAATTTAAAAAAAATAAGTATGCATGGTCCTCTTTTTTTTTTTTTAATATAGGAGAAGAGGAGGGGAGACTCGAACTCGAAAGCTCTATAAGATACCACACACATGAGTGTCATCTAAGTTGTTTGTGGTTTTCTTGTTACAATCATGCATATATAAATTTTATTGAAATTTTTTTAAAGATTTTTAATTTAAAAAATTGTTAATTAATTGCAGGTGATAGGATTGGGGACGGTGGTGATGATGCCAGTAATTGGAAATCTATCAGACGTGTATGGAAGGAAAGCTTTGCTCACACTCCCCTTGACCCTCTCCATTATTCCTCTAGGTTTGCATCTACTCTATATTTTTCTTTTCATTTTCCTTTCCCTTTTCTGTTAAAATTTTATCCCATGTCGGTTTGACATAATCTAACCGTGTGACATATAAATCAAGTTTCAGTCTCTCTCACACAATCAATGCATTTTATGGCCTTAAGAACTAATGAAGTCGGTTCAAGAAAAACAAAACCCTAAGGACCTTTAGAGTGTGTTTGGATTGAGGGATTTGGGGGGAAGGGAAGGGAGGAGAGGGGGAGAGAAGGGAAGGGAGGGGAAGGGGGACTATTTTTCCATCTCCCATGTTTGGATAGATAAAAAAAAGGAGGAAAGAAAATTTGTTTAATTTACTAATTTATCCTTATTTTTATGTTAAAATATTATGTACAAGGGTAAAATAGATATTTAACTTACAAACGACTTAATTAGTAATCACTTCCCTCCAAATGACTCCATTTTGGAGAGAAAGAATTTTAACAAAAATTTAATGAAATCTTCCTCCCAAATCCCTCCCGTTAATTTTTAATAAACTATCCAAAAAAGAGAATTGAAAGGAAACTCTATTTCCCTTCCTTTCTCTTCCCTACAAATCCCTCAATCCAAACACACTCTTAGTCCAAGACGGACAAAATATGTTTGTAGTGTTTGTGTTAGATTTTCGAACATTTTCTTAATCATCCAAAATATAATTATCACATTTGAGAAAAAGAAGAAAAGAAAGTGCATTGTGGGCCCACAAAAATTATCTACCTATATATATGCGGCCCACCACTCATTGGTAAGGGCAAATGCAATAAGAAACAATTTACTGGGCCAACATTTTTGTTGGCCCGGTCCCACCTCTATTACACAAAAAGTCAAGTCAAACACGTATTCTAATACAGCCACATCAGCAAAACACAAATTTCTATACACTTTTTCTTCCCACACACTTTCTCTTTCCACCCAACCCAACAACATTCCATTACTCCATATTATCCACAACAAAATTACACCAAAACATTAAATATCAATACATCCACATCAGCAAAACACTTATCCCAATACAGCCACATAAGCAAAACACATTTTACAATACAATCACATCAGCAAAAGACAACATCTTTGTTGGCCCAATACCACTTCACCATTGCATTTGCCCTAATGGTGTGCATGTTGGTCTGAAGTGGGACAAGGTGGAAATCGTGCCCTCCCAAAACAATGGTCTGTCTTAATCAATAATTTCTAGGTATAGCTGGCCCAGTGGGCCCGAACATAGGTAAAGCCCAAGCTTCAAACCTTACTTGTATCTAGCAACCATTAAACGTTGGCCCATGTAATTTTATTGGGCCTGAATTGTCGTTTTCGAGACAACTGGGCCAAACATCCGTGCTCCAGCCCATATTGTATTTATTTACTTATTTTTGTTTGTTGTGCAGTGATTTTGGCGTATAGCAGGGAAACCAATTTCTTCTATGCCTACTATGTGCTCAGGATACTCACTGCTATGGTCTCCGAAGGCAGCACAAACTGCCTCGCTCTTGCTTATGTGGTAATGATTTTCTCCTCAAACTCTTCACCATTCGCTTCTACTACTGCCATTTTTGTACTTCTTTTGGTTTTTCGGTTGACCCACTTGAGCAGTTTGAAGAATGAGGAATATGAATGAAAATGGAGTCAATGGGTGTTAAGAGTTCATTCTATTTTCAAAACCCCAAATCCAAGTTATTTTTATAAATCACCAGATTAATCTGTTTGACTAATTTTTAGTTCTAATCCATATTTGGTCCTGAAAATTTAGCATAAGAAAGTTGAAATAGCTTCCTAAAAGTAGGTATACTATGGATGGAAGAAAAGATACGTGATATGCATGGGAAAGAAGAAAAATATCGACAAAATTGTAGCTTTAGGTCCTAATAGTGAACAATAATACAAGTTGTTCATGTACATAACTTCAAAGATGATTTTTGAAGTAAGGTTTGTCATTGTTGTTCTGGTCTATATAAAACTTGATGTGCTAAAGTTAATTTTGTCATTACTGCTGTTTCTCAGGCAGATAGGATTTCAGAGGGGAAAAGGGCATCGGCATTTGCAATTCTATCTGGTGTGATCTCAGCTGCACTTGTCTGTGGAACCTTAGCTGCTCGTTTCCTTTCTCCAGCTTCGGCATTCCAGGTTATACACTTGAGTCACTTTCTCAGTTGGGATTAATCTCCACTTTCTTTTGTGACATTCTTAGTTCCTTGGAAACTTAGGTTGCCGCGTTTGTCTCAATGGCTGCTGCTGTGTACATGAGAGTTTTTCTTAAGGAAAGCATAGCAAACGGTAATGGTCTCACACAGCCAATCTTGAAGGAAGGACCGGATAATTCGGCACAAATTGATTGTGATTTACCTAGGCATGTACCTGTGTTCAAGAAAATTCCATCAGTTGGAGATCTTGTCTGCTTGCTGAAGAGTAGGTATGAGTGCCTATATCCCCTCAATTGGGTTTGTCAGATAAGCAATTTCAATTGGTAACCCAGTAGCATTAATCACGTTTTTAAGCACTAAAGGGCAGATATCTGATTAGGTCCTCTTATCACTTGAGAACGATGCTTTTATTATTCTTCTTGGGTTGACGTGGTCAATCACTGCATCATTTATATGACTGTCTTAATAAGAGTTGCTGAAACTTCACCACAATTATACTGACTTGTTACACTTGTATGTATCGAGAGAATTATGAAAGCATGATCCTAGATAGAAACGAATGATGGAAACGAATACACAGTGGATTTTCTTTGATTTTCTCAAAAACTCATTTAGCTGACCTCAAACTTTTGGGGATAAAGGCTCGGATGAAGATGATGTTACACTTATATTGATATTCTTTCCATTCACCAAGGTCTGAGATAATTAAACCGGGACGAAAAATATCTTGTTTTGCAGTGTCACGTTATCACAAGTAGCAGTTGTTGCATTCTTCCAAAGTCTTGCAGAAAATGGGATGATGTCTTCTTTAATGGTAATTTTCAGTGGTTTCTTTATCCCTTTTTTCGTTCAAACTATTTCCGATGAAATTATCTTTCTATCACCTTGGATGGACTGTCCAATGCAGTACTTCTTGAAGGCCCGTTTTCAATATGACAAAAATCAGTATGCTGACTTAATGCTAATTATGGCAGTTGCAGGGACTCTGTCACAGGTTAACGCTTGCCCTCTCCCTATTATTAGTCAGCTGTATTCGATGAAAATTTTCAACTGTAGCAACTGATGTCATTCTTGGTCGCATGAATCCTTCAGTTGGTTCTAATGCCCATTTTGGTACCTGCTATGGGAGAGGGAAGATTACTCTCAATAGGTCTCTTATTGGGCAGCGTAAATGTATGAGCCATAAATTCAGTCTGCTACATATAAATTTGAATCATATTTCCAGAGACTCTTTTCGTGTTAATGTCTGTAATCATTTCATTGAAAGAAAGTGGTGAAGATATCTATATATTTTTGTGCAGACTATAATTTACAGCATTTCTTGGTCGGCATGGGTAATTGTTCTTCAACTCTGGCAACTTTCAAACCCCCCTCTTATATGTTATAATTATTTCTTATGGTCGAGAAATTCTGTCTTGCATTTATCCTGAATGGCTGAATCTGATATATTTCATTTATTACTTTGATGGGGGTCTCGTAACTCCAAATGATCCTGAGTTTTCTTTAGTTTGTAGTTCATATGATTATAATTCTTAAAAGAACCATTTTCTTGTGGGCAGGTTCCGTTGGCGGTTACTTTGTTTTCTGGTTTTCAAGTTATTGTGACTCCAAGTGTAAGTTGCTCCATATATTTCAAAAGGCTTTGCTTCATCATGGATGTACATGTACTTGCTGATTGAATTTTTTATCACACAGTTACGAAGCATTGCATCGAAACAAGTTGGGCCCAACGAACAAGTAAGTCCACCAAAGAGCACTTCTAATTGTTGATCATAACAGTTTACATCTTTGTATGATAACTTAAAGATTACAGAATAACCTGTTGTATTTCTGTGAAAGCGTTTAACTCTTCAAGAACGTAAAACAATCTACTCAGGCCAACCTTAATCTTAGAAATGTACGAACTTCAAGCTTCCTCTGATTGAATTTTCTGATAATCATACTGGATGAAGGAGAGTGTATGTATATATAGGACCATCCAGAGTTGCACCATCTTTTCCTATCATAATTTCTATGTCCACATGACCAGTAGTTATTTTTATACCTGTTTATTTGACTGAACCTTACATCAGGGGAAAGCTCAGGGATGCATTTCAGGCATAAGTTCCTCTGCCAACATTATTGCCCCATTAATTTTTAGTCCTCTCACAGGTATTTTCAGAACTTTTTTCCTGAATTAATTGAATGAACTTGTATAGCTAGAACTAACTTTGTTTCCTTCTCAGCTTTGTTCTTGTCTGAAGCAGCGCCGTTCTATTTCCCTGGATTCAGTATCATGTGCATTGGACTTGCGACGGTAAAAAGCTCGTTTCTGATTGACTATGACTTTGTAATTGGTCACATTGCATAACAAAAGATTGACTAATCAGTTCTACCATTGAAACTCAAACATTAATTCATTGGTTCTTAAGATAGTGACCGCTTTTTCTTCCAATATCATGCATTAACTCTTGCAGATAATCGCTTTCATTCAAAGTTGTATCATAAGGGCTGCTCCAACTTCAAGCACAAAGTCAGCAGCAACTGAGGATGATGTAGAAGGAGCTTCTCCCTAGTCTGAACCAAATTCGATATGGTACTTGCTTTCTTGTAGACCCTCTCGAGACATCGAAGCAATCTTAGAATGTAATTTAGCAGCAGATAGAATACAACCAGGTATATTAGTGTGATACTCTGCACAATGCACAAGCTGGGTCTCCAATCAAAAATAAAACTTGGGAGCTTATAGAAAACCGGAACGCATATTAAGAAGCAGTATGGTTTTATACCGGAAGCCGGGGCATTTGATTCTTAAACTGCCTTGGCTCTGGACTCGTGTATTCATATCATATACATATTTGTAGTATTTCTTCACAAACTAAATTAGGTGCGTAAATATCTATGTAAATGAATTGAAGATAGTGAAGATACTGAGTTGAACATTCTGCAACCCTTTCCTTCAAACTGCTCAAGCGGTAACACCCAAACCTTACCAGCATATGCAGGATCTGATCATGTCTCCTGAGCAGAAGATGTGCAGCAGGAACCTTTGAACTACACTAACACAATTGGCTGAAAAATAAATATACATTTC
This sequence comes from Tripterygium wilfordii, assembly GCF_013401445.1. Classification (NCBI taxonomy): domain Eukaryota; kingdom Viridiplantae; phylum Streptophyta; class Magnoliopsida; order Celastrales; family Celastraceae; genus Tripterygium; species Tripterygium wilfordii. The sequence continues at coordinate 15,884,051 of NC_052238.1, forward strand.
TATGGTTCAGTTATGTACTCACTTCATGAATGTTTATGAACGCCGGCTCGTCCGATTGATGATTAGCCCAAAAACTGGGCTTGAAATTTGAATGATGATCATTCTTGAACATTCTCACAAATATATATACAAAAAACACACGAGACATAAATTAGAGGAAGAAGAGGGAGATGAAGGGAAAACAAATTAAAAGTGAGAGGCATTACTGGGATCGGGTATTACAATATATGTAATGCCCTGAGAAAAAAAGTCTCATTCTGAACCTTGTAAATATGTACAATTACTATCAATTTTCATTAGAACAAAAGGCTTGGTCCAGGATCTCTCAACCAAAGAAGTCCTCGGGACCAGAGTTATCTCCTCCTTCATCAGAAGAAACATCGTTGTTGGCATTAAATGTCAACATAAGTTCCAGAAGTTCGTGACCTGTAGAAGAGTTTTCCTCCCTGAGATCTGGGCTAATCCTCCGACTTTCCATTGAAAATAATTGCACCATCAGGTCCTGAGGTGAAGCCATTCGATACATCCAGCTCCTCGGCTTTGGTCTTAACTGAACATAGAAAGCGTAAAAAATCAATCATCATTTCCCATTATGACAACCACCAGAAAAATTATCAAAATCATTATTGTCATTATTAAAATCATGGTCACGATGTCATTGTCGCCGTCATCATAGTCCTCCCCATCGTCGTCGTCATCGTCATCCATCATCATCGTCAGAGAAAATATGATCATCATCAGCCTAGTCCAAGTACATCACAAGGCCAACACCATAACGAACTAAGGCATTCCGGGAACTTCCCTTAATGAACAGAGCCTATAGCGTGCCAGACTGTTAGTTCGCCCAAATTTGGCTTTGCTACTTATTGAAAACTGCTTAAAGAATCCTCTCATATAAACTTATTCTATGAGAGAATTTGATGTTCCTTATTATTAGGTGCTTAGGTTAAAAAAAAAATGGGAGATGTGATGTTTGGCTTAATTGTAGAAGTAGATTGTGTAAAACTGCTTCTTTTTATTGTCAGGTGATTTCAAAAGTAAGTAGAGTTTTTTTCTTGTTGATAAGCAGCAATTTATATGACCCAGAACAAAGGTTCAAGAGGGCATCAAAGAAGATGGGAAAATCCACAGAATAAATAAGTCAATTGTATCGTTTTACTCTATCAAAGAAAAGGGCATCAAACTGCTTTCAAAAGTAGTTAGGGTTGCTTCTAAAAGCCAATATTTTCTTATTGTGGGGCTTATTTCAAAAGATCCTCCATGGTTTGCAATAAGCTATATAGAAAACTTCCATAAAATCGAATTTAGCAGTTTTCATTAAGCAACTCCTTGGTCTGTCCACCAAGAAAAGCCCTGAAACGACTTAACTTTTCAATGTGATATGCATAAAATGAACAACCATTAACTAAGTGATCTCCAAGGTAAAATAATGATAAAGAGTAAGGTGCACTGGACTGGAGCAGCTAAATAAAATCTAATAGGTGGTTGTATCCTTTAGATTATTAGAACATGAATGATCCAAACATCCATGATACTGCTTTCTGCTTACTTAAAATTCCAAGTGTACTGGTTAAGAAAAGTTGATAATTTGGCTACCCAAAAAAAATAAAAATTAAAGCTAATATTTCTCAAGGTATGATATTGTTATCCTATTCAATTAATCATGATAATGACATGCATGAACTATCATAACCAGCCTTTACCCAACCAACAGTTCTAGTCAAGTTCAAAATTTAATGAAGATATATTGAGGTACCTGTTCAGTGTTTGGAGGAAGAGTAGCTCTTTCAATGGCCTTTGGAGTCCATATCTTGATGTTATTCTCAATTCCACTACTAGCAAGCACTGTGCTATGCGGATGAGATTCAACGCAGTTCACCACATGCTTATCTGCCTCCATGACACGAATGAGCTCTCCACCTTTTTTCTTCCAAATAAAAATCTGGCCACAATCAGACCCGCTTACCACATATTCACATCCAGGCCCAAAGAAGTTCACTCCCTTCACTGTATCACGATTACAATGGCCCTTGTAGACCTGGGGAATAAGTTTTTCCTCAGCATCCATGGGTGAGGAAGGCACTCGTGAGCCCGATCCCATATCACTTGCATCACTACACACAGATGTGGTAGAAGATAGAGTTGGATTAGATCCTAATCCCATATGGTGAGTAAAAAGATAGATGAACTCATCATTGTACGAGACAAGAAGCTCGCTTTGATCCGAGAAGGCCAAGCCTGTAATTCCAACTGCATCATCATTAATCAAATGAGGAGGGCAGAAGTGATCTGTAGGTAAACCGAAATCAGACGACGCATCCCACTTATACTTGCGGATATCGTATAGTCTAGTATACTCATCAGACCCTGCAACTGCAAAGAGATTTGGGTTCCTTGGGTCTATTGCGATTGCATTTAGACGTATGACTGGCATGGAACTCCTATCGTTGGTATGATGACATGTGAAGAGTTCTGCAGCGGCCCCAGTTCGCAGATCGAACTGCAATAACATTGACAATCATCATCATCATCCGAGCCTTTATCCCAAAAGTTTGAGGTCGGCTACATGAGTCTAAGAGAAAATCAACAGGAATCCACTACATGTATTGAAATCAAGGAATGACACTGAAATAGAAGGAAGCGAGAACCGTACTTAATTTGATTCTTTTAAGTATTTTCAATCTATCCCTCTGCCCCTCCTCCCAAATGAAAAGGGAAAAACATGTACTATTTTATTTTCAACTGCACCCTCATGTCTGACTTAAAACTAGTATTTTGTGCAAGACCTGAAGAGGTATCGGGTAATTAGATGTAAAAAACAGCAGAACAAATGGATGAAATTAGCAAGGACAATCAATACTCACATGCTGGACCAATCCATCTTCACCGCAAGTATAGAATATATGAGGGCTCCCAGGTTCAATAGCCAACTTATGAGCTCTGCCCTTATGTTTTCCTAGGAAAGAAGTTTCCACCCTACGCTCCAGAATCTGAGTATGCAGAACCTACAATCAAGCAGAGGTTGCCATACTATTAAAAAAACGGAGAGAACAGAGGTTGTCTTAAAGAACAAACACTTATACTCACAGTAGATTGTCATTTGCTTTCAAACAAACAAAAAAATAATACTGCAATATAAGAGCAGAAAGTTCTTGTAACAGAAGCATGATTAAACAAGGGAAGCATGCAGCTACAAAATGAAAACTATATCTCAGGCCAATTCACTTCTCGTTATACATTGAAATTGGCAGACCACATTTCAAGAAATTCAAATTGCGCATCTCGTCTTGATGATAAAAATAGAATTACCTGTCCATCTGCAGCACAGGTGACAATGCTTCGATCATCTGAGTATGGCATAATCTTTGCTTGGAAAACGTTGTTAAGATGACCAGTATGAAATGAAAGCTTTATCTGCCCAGTTTGCCAGTCCCAAAGTATAACTCGCCTGTCATCAGATCCCGATACCAAAATGTCACCATCTCCATTGAAGCTCACTGTGTTCACACAACCTCGGTGCTTTTCTAGCTTCTTGTAGGTATCAAGTCTTAGTACAAGATCCTAAATCACATAACAATTATAAATCAAAAGTTTGTACGAACTAATGTAAGTAAGCACTCTGTATGCTCAACTGTTAAATTGACTAATTCTGTAAAAATTTGATTCATCAAAAAGCATAAGCAGCCATTCATCAGATTAACCCCAACCAATTCAAATTCCAAGTTCAATAAACTGATAGCCATTGAAGACTAATCTAACTGATATCACCAACAGAATCGCATTGACCCCTCAAAAATAATCAAGTAAATTGGAAGCAGCAACCCCAGAAAGATCTCAAACAGAAACAAATGACGTAAAAAAACAAGAGAAAATGAAAATCGAATAACGGAACCTCCGAAGCGGCGAGACGGTGTGCGAAATTTCGAGTGGAGAGCGAGCCAAGTTCCCGTTGCCAAACATCTACCACTGCCCTCTCGAGACTCCTTCTAGGCCTCTTGTTGCTCCTGCTATTGTTCATTGATGCAATTCAATTCTGTCTATAGAGAGTATGAATCGGTGGTGAACGCAACGAAGCGAATGCGAGAGGATAATGCTCGGTTAAGAAAAATCACTTCTCCGATTCTCTCTTTCTCTGGAATTTGATCTCTCTGTTTGGCTACTCCGCTTTATGGATGACAAGTGTCTCTCTATTCTCTAACGCCGAATAGGTTATGGCTTATTATGAACACTTCATGTCATGTATGATAAGTTGTTACCGTAAAATAAAATTAATTTAGGTTAATCTTCTATTTTTTAATTTTCAAAATCGTATACTTTTTTTATTTATAAATTTCACAATGTTAAAACTTAAAATACTCAATAATATTGTGATTAATTATAAACAAATAATATTTATAATGCGCAAACAATTATAGTGATAAGATAACAATAATAATTCCAAATATTTATTACTTATAAATTGAAATTATAGATTTATTTAATTTGATGCATTGCACGGGGCTAATCGTAATTTTGCTTAATTTATGGCATGAAATCTTGTCAAGCAAAGTCGAAGCAGCCTTCACACGACAAAAACATTTTGTGTTTTCTGGTTCTAAGTATTAAGTATTACGTACAAAGACGGTCCATGAGAATAAATTCGTGCAGACTCGTGACCCAAAGCAGACAATATTTGTTAATATGTTTGAGCTTGAATTTCTAATATGGTGTAAGAGCAAAGACTCAATTTATTTGGACATGACCTCTACCTGTGTCCACTTGTCGAGTCTTGCGTAACGGAGGTCACAAATGTGAAGGAGTGTAAAAACTTATAATCCCACATCGGATCGGCAATAACCCAACCGAGTGATATATAAACAAAGTACAAGCACTCTTCACATAACAAACACATTTTCTGGACTCAAGTACTACGAAGACGGCCCAGGAAAATAAATCCGTATGGGTCCATGATTGAAAACGAACAATATTTGTTGATGTGTTTGTACTTAAATATTTAATAAATCCTTAAAATTTGAACACATAGCATAGATATGATACCAAAACCTTTGGCTTCTTATTGTATTGGAATTTCCATAGATGAGTAGTAGTTTGATGGTCACCAGCTAAATGCATTGTTGGTGGTGTTCATTATTGTTTCTTGATTACAACCCAAGTGCGATAATATCTTACCAGAGAAACCTGCCTGGAAACAGTCATGCAAACATATTGCCTTTTACCAAGAGAGAACAAACATAATTTACAATGTTAATGAAAATATTGTTCAGATTCATTTATTTAAGAAATTATAGAGGGCAGGCTTGCTCACGAGCTCTTAATGAGCTTTTTGGGTAGGTTGTTAATTTATTTAATTAAATGTGGCTCACTACCTTATATATTGTTTTATTATTGGATTTCACTTAAGGGTTTACATTGTTTTATCAGACCGTTCTTAATTACATTGTTTTTGAATTACACACTGTTATTACATTGTTGCCATTATCACAGATTATTATTACATCATGATTTTTGTGTAACGCCTACGTTTGAGGCTCTATGACTGCCATTCTTTCCATTTTGTAGAACTCCTCTTGCCCTCAAAACATTGTTTTCCATTTCGTCTCCTCCACCTCCGCAAACGCCTCGCACCTACGCGCCACCATCTCCACCTCCTTTCCTTGCCTCAAGTTCCAAGTCTACACCTTCGATACTCAGCCAAAAAACCAAAATGATAAATATCCATTTTGCAGAATTCCTCTTGCCATCTAAACATTGCTTTCTATTTCGTCTCCTCCACCTCCACAAACGCCTCGCACCTACGTGCCACCATTTCCACCTCCTTCCTTACCTCAAGTTCCGAGTCTACACTTTTGATGACTCAACCAGTCAACCATGGCACGACCCATCTCTACCTTTATCAGCTCAGCTTATTTTGGGGGAGGGGCGGGAGGGGAGAGAGAGAGAGAGCGAGACGAAGAGGGGGGAGTGTCGGCGAGTATAGCTACGGGAGGAGGGGGATAGGATTAGGGTTGAAAGGGCATGTGGGACATAAAGAAGATTGAGAAATTTTTTTAAAAATTCATGCATGCTTATATAAGCTTGCAATTGGGATGCTGGTGGGATACTTTTTACTGAAATACTTATCATTTTGATATAAAATTTTGGGCCAAACATGTTACCTAAAGTTGACTTGTTCATCATATGATAAGCCATCAGTTTTAGAGTGTACAGTTCTCATATAATCATTTAGAGTATATATCACATCACAACACACTTTTGTATTTTCTACATTGGACATATTCCATCGGACATATTCTGATAATTGTCTACCCTGGCCCCTGAATTCCCTCATCCCACTGATTTGAAGTTAATTAAGGCATGGGCGAAGATAGTCAAAAATAAAATTCTTATATGAGGCTCTATAAATTTGGTTTCATATGCTAATTACAAAAATTAGGAACTAGTTTTGGGTTTGTAGGGTACTGTTTTTCACAATCCTTTTTTTTTTCCTCCTTTCTTGTCAGTGATTTGATCCAAGCAGCTATCTTGTCCTAGCAAAACCCAATAACATCACCAAGAAGAATCATCACTATCATCACAATATTGTTAAAAGCATGATTAAGGATCAATGGATAAATAAAAGAGGAGAGACCTTTCACGGATCAGAAGATAAATATGCAGAATCTGATACCGAGCAGAAGATACGCGGCAGGAACCTTGAAACTAAACAATTGGCTGAAAGATAAATATTCATTTCTATAGTTCGGTTATGTACTCACATCATGAATGGTTATGAACATCGGCTCGTCAGATTGAAGGGAAAACACAGACATATATTAGAGGAAGACGGGGAAGATGAAGGGAAAACAACTTAAAAGTGAGAGGCAGTATTGGCATCAGGTATTACAATATGTAATGCCCAGAGAAAAAAGACACATTCTAAACCTTGTAAAAATGTACAGTTACTATCAATTTTCATTAGGAAAAAAAAGAAGCTCGGTGCAGTATCACTCAACCAAAAGAAGTCCTCAGGACCAGAGTTATATCCTCCATCATCAGAAGAAACATCGCGGTTGGCATTATATGTCAACATAAGTTCCAGAAGTTCCTGACCTGTAGGAAGAGTTTTCCTCCCCGAGATCTGGGCTAGTCCTCTGACTTTCCATTGAAAATAAATGCAACATCAGTTCCTGAGATGAAGCCACTTGATACATCCAGGCCCTTTTCTTTGGTCTTAACTGAAAATAGAAAGCATAAAAAATCAAACCTCATCATTTCCCATTATGATAAGCAAGCACCAGAAAACTTATCAAAATCATTATTGTCATCATTAAAATCATGGTCACGTCATCATAGTCCTGGCCGTGTCATTTGTCGAAAAAATGATCATTGTAGAAATGATAATAATCATCATCAGCACAATGCCAACACTGAGAATGGCATTCCGGGGACTTCCCTTAATGAACAGACCCCATAGCGTGCCAGACTGTCAGTTTGCCCAAATTTGCCTTTGCTACTTATTAAAGAATCATCTCACATAAAATTCTACGAGAGAATTTTATGTTCCTTATTATTAGGTGCTTGGGATGAAAATTGACAGATTATGTTAGGCTTAATTGTAGAAGTAGATTGTGTAAAACTGCTTCTTTTTATTGTCGGGTGACTTCGAAAGTAGTGTTTTCTTTTCGTCTTGATAAGCAGCAATTTATTCTGGGGAAAATCCACAGAAGCAACAAGTCAATGTATCGTTTTATTCTATCAAAGAAAAGCGAATCAAACTACTGCTTTCAAAAGTAGTTTTTTTTTGCGTCTAAAAGCCAACCTTTTTTTATTGTAGCTTGTAGGGCTTATTTTCGAAATATCCTTCATGGTTTGCAATAAGCTATATAAAAAACTTCCATAAAATCTTATTTAGCAGTTTTCATTAAGCAATGCCTTAGTCTTATTTAGCAGTTTTCGAAATATCCTTCATGGTTTGCAGTTTTCATTTAGCAGTTTTCAATGTGACATGCATAAAATGGACAATCATTAACTAAGTGATCTCCAAGGTAAAATAATGATAAGAGTAAGGTGCACTGGATCAGCTAAGTAAAATCTAAGAGGTGGTTGTATCCTTTAGACTCAAGTCATAAACACAAAATTATTAGAATATGAATGATCCAAACATCCATGATACTGCAACTTAACATTCCAAGTGTACTGGTTAAGAAAAGTTGACAATTTGGGTACCCATAAAAAATAAAAGTTAACGCTGATATTTCTCTCGAGGTATGATAGTGTTATGCTATTCAATTAATTGTGATAATGTCATGCATGGACCATCATAACCAGCCCTTACCCATCCAACAGTTCTAGCCAAGTTCAAAATTTAATATTGAGGTACCTGTTCAATGCTCGAAGGAAGAGTAGCTCTCTCAATGGCCTTTGGAGTCCATATCTTGATGTCCTTGTCAATTCCACTACTAGCCAGCACTGTGCTATGGGGATGAGATTCAATGCAGTTCACAACATGCTCATCTGCCTCCATGACACGAATGAGCTCTCCACCTTTTTTCTTCCAAATAAAAATCTGGCCACAATCAGACCCGCTTACTACATACTCACATCCAGGCCCAAAGAAGTTCACACCCTTCATTGTATCAAAATTACGATGGCCCTTGTACACCTGGGGAATAAGTTTTTCCTCAGCATCTATGGGTGAGGAAGGCACTCGTGAGCCTGATCCCATATCACTTGCATCACTACACACAGATTGGGTAGAAGATAGAGCTGGATTAGGTCCTAATCCCATATGCTGAGTAAAAAGATAGATGAACTCATCATTGTATGAGACAAGAAGCTCGCTCTGATCCGAGAAGGCCAAGCCTGTAATTACAACTCGACCATCATTAATCAAATGAGGAGGGCAGAAGTGATCTGTAGGTAAACCTAAATCAGGCGATGCATCCCTCCTATACTTGCGGGTATCGTACAGTCTAGTATACTCATCAGACCCTGCAACTGCAAAGAGAGTTGGGTTCCTTGGGTCTATTGCGATTGCGTTTAGAGGTAGGACTGGCATGAAACTCCTATCGTTAGTATAATGACATGTGAAGAGTTCTGCAGCGGTCCCAGTTCGCAGATCAAACTGCAATGATACTGACAAACATCATCATCATCATCCGAGTTTTTATTTCAAAAGTTTAGGGTTGGCTACACAAGTCTATGAGAAAATCAACAGGAAATCAAGGATACTGATAGTGACATACTGAAATCAAGGAACAATATAACAGGAAGATAAATGAACAGAATAACAGAACCTGAATAACACAGCAGAACCAGAATGACAAGGGACACACGGCTTACATTTTCTCAATAGGTATCAGGGCTTTGAATCAGCAATTTCAATTGGAAACTTTGGAAGTACTAAAATTTAACTGGAAAAAATAGAAATAGAAGGAAGCAAGAACTGTATTTAATTTGATTCTTTAAGTATTTTCAATCCATTGATCTGCCCCTCCTCCCAAAAGAAAAGGGTAAAACATGTACAATTTTACTTTCATTTGCACCCTCATGTACGACTTAAAACTAGTATTTTGTGCAAGACCTGAAGAGGCATCCGGTAATTAGATGTAAAAAAGGGCAGAACAAATGGATGAAATTGGCAAGGACAATCAATACTCACATGCTGGACCAATCCATCTTCACCACAAGTATAGAATATATGAGGGCTCCCAGGTTCAATAGCCACCTTATGAGCTCTTCCCTTATGTTTTCCTAGCAAAGAAGTTTCCACCCCATGCTCCAGAATCTGAGCATGCCGTACCTACAATCAAGCAGAGGTTGCCATACTACTAAAAAAAGAGAGAGAACAGAGGTTGCATTAAATGAAAATTATGTCTGTCAGACCAATTCACTTCTCGTTATACATTGGAATTGGCAGACCACATTTCAAGAAATTAAAATTACGCATCTCATTTTGTTGATAAAAATGGAGTTACCTGTCCATCTGTAGCACAGGTGACAATGCTTCGATCATCTGAGTATGGCATAATCTTTGCTTGGAGAACATTGTTAAGATGACCTGAATGAAATGAAAGCTTTATCTGCCCACTTTGCCAGTCCCAAATTATAACTCGCCTGTCATCAGACCCCGATACCAAAATGTCACCATCTCCATTGAAGCTCACTGTGTTCACACAACCTCGGTGCTTTTCTAGCTTCATGCAGGTATCAAGTCTGAGTACAAGATCCTAAAACACATAACAATTATAAAATCAAAAGTTTGTACTAACTAATGCAAGCTTCTCCATTCAGGCTTGAGCTTCACTGCCTCTAGCAGTCTAGCTACCAAATAAAGGGAGGCCAGCAGAAAGGAAATTTGAAGATATGAACATCTTGAAGATTTCTAACTTATATTCACTCAACTTGTTCAGACAATGAAAACATCGACTTTAATGCAATAGTGAGAGCTCAAATGCAATAGTGTAAATATTATTTTAAGATTTCATTGTTTCTTATAGGTGATATTTATCATTGTAACTCAAACAGGTAGAGTTGAACTATTTGAAGAAAAACATTCATTATTCTTGGGACTAATGAGTAATGACAAGTGCTGCTACTGGTGTAGTCAACTTGGTAAGTAGCCTCATTCTTTTTCCAGGATTTCAACAAATGAAGAGTCTTGTTTCTCAAGCCAAGCTGAATAGTCCAGAAAACCATTCCTTCTTTGGATGCTCCATTGTATCTCTAGATACCTGGATTTTTTACAGATGTTGAATTTATAAAACAAACTGTTAAATTCACTAATTCTGTCAAAACTTGATTCATCAAAAAGCATAAGCAGCCATTCATGAGATCAACCAATTCAAATTCCAAGTTTAATAATATGATTGCCATTGAAGATTAATCTAACTGATATCACCAAAAGAATCGCATTGACCCCTCATAATAATCAAGTAAATTGTAAGCAGCAACCCAAGAAAGATCTCAAACAAAAACAAATGATGTAAAAAACAAGAGAGAAAAAATGGAAAAAGGTAGCAGAGAAAGCCGAATAAGATAATCCAGGATAAAGAGAACCTCCGAAGCGGCGAGACGGTGTGCGAAATTTCGAGTGGAGAGCGAGCCAAGTTCCCGTTGCCAAACATCCACCACTGCCACCTCGAGACTCCTTCTAGGACTCTTGTTGCTCCTGCTGTTGTTCATCGATGCAATTCAATTTTATGTATAGAGAGTGAATGCAAAGAAAAAGCAGTTTTCTGATTCTCTCTTTCTCCGTTGATTTCTCTGTTTGGCGACCCTGCTTTATGGATGACAAGCTCTCTCCCTTCTCTAACTGCCGAAGACGGTAGGAAAATTCCATGCGAGTACCGAGATTTTTAAGCAGAAAAGAGACTGGATTTAATCATTTAAACAAAACCAAATTGGGAAAGGATCTTATGCCGATTCCTCATTTTGGAGAGAATCTTAGGCTGAGCCGGCCGGCAACGAATAACTTAAAAGGAATAATAATATTGTTAAATAATAATATTATGGATATGTACGAGGTGTGAATTTTCAATAAGAGTTGTTACTTTTCTCCCATGACGGACAACTAGATGAGGCCAGACATCAAGCGTGGTCCCTTCATTCTAGAGGAAGAGAAGCTTTTATCATTCGACTCCCATGGCTTCTTGGTAACAAGTAGTGTTTCTTCTTCTACACCTGTCATCATTTATTTGAGTGAACGAGGTGTGTGTGTGTGTGTATATATAGTTTCATTTACCATCTGGTGTAAATAATAGCATATTCTTGCTTTCAAATGAATTAGGGGTCCATGGTCGATTTTTTAATATAAATCTAATCGACTGATTGGTGGTTTGGTCAATTTTTCGGTTAATCCCAACTAATTTGCATTTGATAATAACTGATCAAACAGTGAATTTGACGATCGGTTCAGTTTGATATGATTTTTTTTTCACAGCCCTATTTCAGGGGACTGCATTGCTTCACAACTTTCAGGCAGAACAGACAATGGGATGAAGAACTAATGGACACCCACATGAAGAAGACTGGGTCTTGATTCCCCAAACTCAACGAGCGGACCGGCCCGACCCATTAAACTCGTGGGCTGCGTTCGGGCGTGCCTGGATGGGCCGAGCCGGCCCAGTTTACATGTCCAGGCCGTTCTACTAGAATTGCTAACGCAGCACACCATTTTGGATGTCTTGTTTGGAACAAATCCATCGTCGACGCCGAAACTGAAAGCATGTATCAACATGTGTGCATCTACTCACAAACGGCGACGATTTCTCTCTCGTGGAGTCGATCGTCACTTCCACCGCCATCGCGTTTGGTGAAGTCCACTATTCGATGTGTGGCGCTAACAAAACAAGGCGAACGGTTTCTGAACACAATCGCCGCGAAAGACACCGACTCCTCACTCGCCGACCGGTTGATTGGCAAATTCGTGGCTGCATCGTCGAAATCTGTGGCTCTGAATGCCCTATCCTATCTACTATCCTCTCAAGACGGCAACTCCCGCTTCTCCTCTCTAGCTCTCCCGGTGAGTGGTGCTCACACCTCTCTGGCTTGATGGTTGGTTATTTGAATTTTAGGTTTTTTGTTTTACGGTAACAACCAGAAATGTTACTTGTTTGGTCAAATTGAGTTCTCATGGATTTATGTATCTGAATTTGCAGTTGTATTACAGAATCACAGAGGCATCTTGGTTCAATTGGAATCCCAAACTAATGGCAGATCTCATTGCGTTGCTTGATAAACGAGGAAGACACAAGGAATGTGAAACCCTAATGATTGAAGCTACTTCTAAATTATCATCTCGAGAGCGAGAACTTGCTATGTTTTACTGCAATTTGATGGATTCTCTATCCAAGCAGAAATCCGAGAGAGGTTTTGATGATTGTTATGATAGATTGTATCGGATTGTTTGTGATTCTTGTTCTGTTTATGTGAAACGCCAAGGTTATAAATCAATGATAGGTGGTTTGTGTGAAAGGGGTGAACCTAAAGGAGCACAGAATTTGATTGAGGAGATGAGAATGAAGGGGATTAAGCCATCATTGTTTGAATTTAGGTCAGTTCTATATGCATATGGAAGATTAGGATTGTTTGCAGATATGCAGAGAAGTATCGATGAAATCGAGAATGAAGGTTTCAAGATCGATACAGTTTGTTCGAATATGGTTCTTTCGTCGTATGGAGCTCATGATGAGCTTCCCAGAATGGTTTCTTGGCTACAAAAGATGAGAACTTCAGGCATCCAAATGTCAACAAGGACCTACAATACGACCTTGAATTCTTGTCCCACACTGACCAGGATGCTGCAAGGTTCGAATGATTTTCCAGTCTCAATTACAGAGCTGGTAGAGATTTTGAGTGAAAGCGAGGTACTGTTAGTTAAAGAGTTGGCTTGCTCATCGGTTTTGGAGGAGGCAATGGAGTGGGATTCCATGGAAGCAAAGTTGGATCTTCACGGAATGCATTTGGGTTCAGCATACCTTATCATGTTGCAGTGGATGGAGGAGATGAGACGCAGACTCGGTGGTGGAGAGTTTGTGGTTCCAGCAGGGATTACAGTAGTTTGTGGGTCTGGAAAGCATAGCAGTGCTAGAGGGGAATCACCCATCAAAATTATGGTTAAAAAGATGATGATTCAAACTAAAAGTCCAATGAGAATTGATAGGAAGAATATTGGTTGCTTTGTTGCCAAAGGGAAAGCCGTGAAAGATTGGCTATTTCAGTGAGGATATTGGTTTAATAATACACTTCCCAAATCTAAGTTCTTTGACAACAATCGCAGTACAAGAATTCAATCTTTCAGAAGTGTTTTCGAGATGAACCTTTGAAGCAATAAGAATCTTTGTCAAAGGATGAAGAAATTAGACAAGTCTGTGACAAAATTAGTTAACTATATACCATGTTAAGAAGTGTCCAACTGTCTATACAAAGAAGGAATCAGGAAAATTGAGCTAACCTTGCCACTTGCAACACATTCTTTTAAGCAGCCCTAAGATTTGGTTGTGCACAACCTGAAAATGCCACTGAGCAAGAGCAAGGTACATCTATGGATGTCAAGGGGATAGCATTCAGAGTGTAACCTTTAGCTCGGTTTGATCACGAGGATTCCCCAGCTCAACTCTTACTTATGCCCTGAGTTCGACTGTCACACAAAACATCATTGCACGTGACCAGACAGATGAATGAGGTCCTCACCAGGATATGTGCTTTTTCCCTCTTTTTTTGGAGCCGAGAATGATATATGGTGCTCATCTTTTTGCATGAAACTTGAACGCCTGAAACGTTAATTAAATGATCGTTGCAACCAACCCATAGTCTCCCAAAAGAAAGTTCTGAAAAAAAAAAAACAATTAGCATGATGCCCTCTGAAAGAAATGATTGAACAGAGACAGATTTCAGACCCACACATCTGACCACAAAAGTTTACACTAATTGGACGAGGATAATAGCAGAAATGCTGATGCAAACAACCGCCTGAGTTTGCAGAATGTATTTATAAATTGGGTTAATACCATTTTTGCACACCGAAAGATAGTCAATGGTTCAATTTGCACACTATTGTTTAAAATGTTTCAATTTGGTCACTCAATGATAAAATTGTTAAAATTGTTTTAAGGGCAGATTTTCTCACTTTGGGACAGTCAAACTGCATATGTGGCAATCAATATTTGGGCAGTCAACGTGCCACATGTGCGGTTTGACTGCCCCAAAGTGAGAAAATCTGTCCGAAAGACCAAGTTGAAACAATTTTAAACAACAGAGTGTAAATTGAAACATTCACTATCTTTCCGTGTGCAAAAGTGGAATTAACTCTTTATAAACTAATTCAACTCAAAGACTGTTAATTATACAGACTTGGCTATACCAAAAACATAGATGTCCATTTATAGCAGCAGCTAAAGTTATTTTCATATGTACAAAATTCTACCGTCCACGATGACTCTTTTTGTAGATCATTTAGTGCATCTATTCTTTCCATGCATTTTTGGCTGGAAGGTAAACAAGACAACAAGAAAGTTGACCCCATGCATTTTCACTTAAACCCTAAATTCACTTGATCCAATCCAAGAGGTGATTTTATAAAACAATGGATTAAATGTATCAAGCCTCTTACATTTCCACAAAAAAAAAAAAAAACTAATCGAATCTCTTGCCTACACATGCAGCTACACACATAAAAAACGAAACACTTGAACCGAATGAATGCAAATCCCATTGATATACAGGAAAAGAAACATTTTGACCCTTACCTGGTCCATGTCCAATTCATGCAGGACCTCCCACACTACAGTTCCCCTCAAAACCATGGCATCCACCATATATACATCTTCCCAAGATTTTTATGGGAGACTGCTTCTGCAATTAAGCGGCGTGCCTGACCTTCAACAGCAAGAGGCAAAGATGGAGCTGCCCCAACACCCACAACAACTCCTTGCAACCTTGCCTCAATGTAACTGATGGCACGCTGAAATATCAACAAGACATGCTTCAGTTCACGTTATACTATGCTCTCAAACTGATCTGCGGGAAACTATGAGGTTTGAAGGTGCTTCTGAGGTAAATCCAATCCAGGAACCAGTTACCTATTTCTTAAGGGGCTATCTACAACATTCTAAAGTTTTTATTTTCATAAACTAGATAAGGCAGATAAGGTCTCTTCAAAACAGCAGTTATTCATTGATGGGGAAAACAGAAAAAATATGACATTAATTTAAGTAATATATACTTTTCCATGATGTAACTTTTGCATTCTCAAGCGACTCCTCGAAAAGCTAATGATGTTATTACATCTTCACACCTCTAAAACGGTTTTATAGTCGAGATCAATTCTCAACAGGAAGGTCAATAATACTAGTTCATGAAGCTTCAACTCATACAACGTTTCTGATAGTTTTGGATACTCGAAAAGGGCAGCCCCCTTAAGTTCTCAAATCTAGTTAAGTGTTTGTTTTTTTTCCCCTTCTCATAAAGACAGATTAGGTGGGCCTTGAAAATTTTGTACTTGTACTGATCGCAAACTATTGTACATAAGTTCGTAAATGTTACAATTATTAAATAGTAAGAGAGTTAAATTGATAAAATAATGCCATAGGAAACACCAGAGATCCAAACCTGTGCATGTGGGTTCTGAACTTCCACGCCACTAGATTTGTGAGATTTTGTCCACTCCACAAGAGGATCATGAATGAAAGTTTCAAGAATACTCATTAAAGTCTCCCTGTGTGTCCTCAATACTGAAAGGGTTATCTCGCAGACCCTCAAGAAGATACCCTCATATCCAGTTATGCCCAAGCCATCAATCATGTTCTGTAGGTTTAGTAAACGGTATTCAAAAGAATAATATTCAAGGTTCAGGGAACCATATGCGGCATATGCGGCCATAAATATCTATAGGAAGGAAATCATATGAAAAAACAACTAAAAAAAGATATTGCGACTATGAAAACATTTCTATTTCCACAAAAAAAAAAAAAAAAACGTTAATCGTGTTCTTTCGCAGAAGGCTACAACAAAACCAATTAATTCCAGAAAATTTTCAAAAATTATAGCCATAATTGAGAACTTCTTAACAATCGGAAAATACTATCATAGCATAAAGCCTACTGTACCTGTGTGAGCCTAAAAGGCACCAGCTCAGGCTTCTCCAACTGCAAACCTTTGTCGAATAAGCAACTGAAATCAACGTGTACACAGTCGCCAGTCGTAGAATCAAAGAGAATATTTTCTCCATGTCGATCACCCAATCCTACAATATGCCCAACCATGGACCATACTGCAGTTGTATGAGCATAAGCAATTCGAGCTCTAAACCAGGCCGCAGGCTCAGAGAATGTATTCAAGAACCATTTATGAAAAACTGGAGGAAACATTGGAAGGATCTTATTCTCCAGCATCTCAACCTCAGGCATCTTCCCTTGGCACTGATCATAAATCCGTTTAATTTGAGGATTGGTCCTCTGCCTATCAAATTTTCCACATGTTATATATATGTCTTGAAGTATATGACGAAGTCCACGAGTGTGAGGCACCCATTCCACCATGCCACAATCTTCTGTCAATGGAATTACTGCAAAGGTGCGAATGTAGAGCTTTCTCCGACGGCTTTCAGAGTATTTGGATAATAAACGGTTTATCATAGCAGTAAACTCCATCATACGGGCATCTTTCCTGAGGTCATCCTTGGGTTTGCAGAGGAATGGACGCTCAATGCCATCACTACCCAGCAAGACTATCTGAAATACGAGGGGACCAACTAATTTAAAAATGAATACAGATATGTAGTGTATGTTCTTTGCCAACTATTAGCCAACATGTTAACAATAAGGAAACATGACACTTCAATTCTTTGACATTCAGCAAACAGATGTAAATTAAGAAAATACAGAAACACACACAAACAGAATTAGAGAGAGACAGAGACAGAGAGACAGAGACAGACAGAGATCTTCATAGGTGTAATTTTGGAGCTTGGCTCAGTTTATCACAGTATATCATGTCAGACAAGGAGCTGAGACCTCAAGCGGACACAGTTATATTTCTTTCCCATTTAGTATTAAGAAAACGCAAGGAAGAAACTGTACATACTGTGTCAGACTTGGTCATGTGCGTGACACTCATACTCAGGTACAAGCAACATAATATCAGAGCAGTATAAAAACATATCAGATCAAAACAACTCTGTCTCCAGGAAAAGCTTGGAAATTCCAGCCCGTTGAAGAGAACTAAACATGTTTCTTTTCCAGAAATAAAGGGAGGAAAAAATTTAGGTTCGTGTAGAAAAACATAGTAACATTTTTAATAAAAAATGGTGTGGTGGGAAATTTTATTGCCTACTTCAAACAAAACTTTCCACAACTACTGAGTAATCTCTCTCATCTAGAACTAGGGAACAATATACCTTCTTAGGTCGCTGCAGAGATGTAAGAATTTCAGCCTCATCTGCTATTCCCAATATTGTTGGAAGATCCGAGTTAGAGAAGATATCAGATGTACGTGAATCAGAAAGATTCACATCATAGGTTGGAATATTAACTGTAAGGGATTGCTGAAGTGGCATGATGATTCCCATGGGCATCATCCTCTTCAAGGCACTGAATTCGGTTGATATATTTATTGTCTTTGCTTTAGGCTGGCCCCCATGGAAGCAAAGTTTAATTAGATGATCAATCAGGCTAGCAAACTGAACAAATATGTTGCTATTGCCATTTCCTTGGTTGAACCTTTTTCGTGCATCTTGTATGATCTCTGCAGCCGTTGCCCGCCTTGAAGGAATGGTGGATTTTGAAACGGCAGCCATAATCCATAAAGCTTGCTGAGGGTATTGTCTGAGAACAGATGTGATGATGTGCTTAACTAAACTAACAATTTCTTCGTTCTGGTGGCAGATTCTAGAAACCAACTGAGGCAGCACTGTCAACCACTGGTAGGTTGGCAGATCCTTCAAACAGCCTCGCATTATACTCAATACCTGGCAAACATGAATCGAGAAAGAAATGAAATAGCAGGGCTTCGAATGCCATTAAGATTTATACACAAGACAAGTATTTCAAGGCGAAAGTACAAGATTACCTTCAGATGAACATTTTTCAAATCATTATTGGATGATGAGCCACTTCTCTGATAAAAGCTCCCAAAATCAAACCAAAGAGTCAATAATCTTGGAAGTGCCTGAAAAAGATTCTTGTGCCCCCGATGAAGCCCCTTAGCATAGAATAACAGTACATCAGGTAAGTAAGACCACCAGCGCTTCTCTGAATTTAAATTCGAGGAGGCAATAGAAAAAGTTGATGCTACTGTCCTTGGGCCCAGTTCAAAATTATCTTCCTGGCGTTTCCTAGCATCAATAAGCACTTCATCACAATACTTAGCCATGTAGAAGTATCCTTTATCCCACTTGGGCTGCAGTTCCTTCACCCTGGAGTAAAGACTTATAACATCTTCCTT
The DNA here is from genome assembly GCF_013401445.1 of Tripterygium wilfordii. Lineage (NCBI taxonomy): Eukaryota > Viridiplantae > Streptophyta > Magnoliopsida > Celastrales > Celastraceae > Tripterygium > Tripterygium wilfordii. The sequence continues at coordinate 15,902,972 of NC_052238.1, forward strand.
CTGCTTCTGCCCAGTGTAATGAATCCATCTGGAGTACAAGAGGAGGGTCTTTGCAATCTCTCGATTTTCATTTATAGCTTGTGAGTCACAAGGTAAAGGTGGTGGGTTCAGGGGAACAAGTGACAGGCTAGTGATTGATGATATTGCAGCAGAGCCTATCACCTCTACCGGCATGTTCAGGAGAGATTGCTGCAACTCTGCAATAGCACCATCTGCTCGCCTAGTACTCCACATAAGCTTGGCCTTCTCCATGTGAACATTAGGTGCCCCTGAAGCCTGGGCTTCTAAAATTGCCTGGTTTGCAGTCTCATAGTGACCAGCCAAGCGACACAGCTTTGCATATTGAATCCAGCAGTTCCCAACTTGAGCACTAAGACCACTTGCACTATACACCAGCCTTCGAAAAGCCAAAAGTGGCTCCCTTGCCCAGAGGGATGGTTGTGTAAATCTCAGTCTATTTTCCCAGTTCTCCATTACTTTTGTGAACCTCGGATCACCCAAGCGAAATGATGTCTCCAAGAAAGAGTTCTCAGCAAGAAGAGAGTGGAAGTCGTCTAACTCCCGCAGCACGTGAAGTTTAACGACAAACGGATAAGCTCTCATATACGAATCCATACCTGCAGCAGCAAGAGGAGCAATCAGAGCTTGTTTGGACAATGCAATTTTCTCAGCAACTGAAAATTGATCTTTCTTCATCATTGCCTGTAGAATCTTGGCAACATCCAATTCAAAAGACGCATTACTCTCAGAGCTGCTACAAAGTAAGCCTTCTTCATCAGCTCCGCTAAGGTACTCATCCATCAAGTCCCACCTGCTAAGCCTCCATGCTGCCTGCACACCTTGCATGCACCATGTTTTCTTGTATTGAGGGATCCTAGATATTAAACCATCCACATGAGTGACCATGGCCTGAAGATGACATGTGTTCAGTAAACAATTAAGGACATCTGAATGCCTCTGAACTGATTTGGGTTCCATTTGCAAAGCTTGTTCACAAGAAGTTAAAACCTCAGCCCAGTTTCCTGCCTTTTTGTTTACTAAGAGCTGGTCTTGTAAGCTTAATGATTTACGTAAACATGCTAAGCCAGAAAGGCCATCCGGTTCATCCATGCAGCTATATATTTCCATCAAATAAGAAACATCTTCATCCTCAAAAATACCACTCCTCTCTGCGGCAGGGTTAAACGAACCTGACTTTGAACGCACATGAGACTCAAAGTACATCAAAGACCTTGCATAAGCCTGACATCGAAAAGAAGCCCTGGCAAGGCTTAGCTTTGGGATTGCAGTTAGAAGTTCCGAAACATATTTACACTGTATCAGGAGTTGATCCTGATCTGTCAAAGAAATTGGGCTCTGATTCTTTGACTTGGAAGTCTGTTGCTTAGAAAGTGATAGCAAGGATTGGGAGAGAGCTACTTCTCGTTCAACGTCATCCACCCATTGCCCAAGATTATCAAGGAGTGTGAACACAGCTTGAATGCAAACTTCACTTTTCCCACCACTAAAACCGTGAACTGCAGCTCTGTTGTTTTCGGATGCTGCAGCATCAAGAACAGAAAGGATTTCTTCAGCTATGCTTTGGCGTGCCTCCTCAGTACCATGACAAACAACATTGAGTACTAAATACGGCAGCAAATATACTGCTGTTTGCATGTCGTGACGCACTATGCCTCGACAAGAATTAAATATACTTGCACGCGAGCCAGTTGCATGTGCAGTCAGCTTTTTTATCCAAAAGAATATCCATCTTCTGAAAGACATAGAAGGCCTGTAGATAGGGCCAGAAGATACTGATTCAGACACATTTGGAAGCTGAAATCTAGATGTTAAGCAAGGAGTTATTATCTCTTTTACATAATTGGAGAACCGGTCCCATAATCTCTGACCTCTCCTATTCATCTCACTGCTGCCACTACTCTTATTCCCATGTGGTGTGACTTTCACAATCTCCTTATCCTTCATTGTCTGTGATACACGAGCAGCAACATTCTCATCTAGCGATGCTTCACAACCTGCAATCTTTAACAGCTCCTGTATGGCCAATGCAGCTGAGTCTTGAATAATGGTGTCTGGTGCAGCTCTAAACGCCCTGGCCAGATGCCTGTGGATCAACTCAAAGATAAGGTCGTCATCTGAACATTCGATTTTGAAGCGCTGGCATGAAAGACCCTTCACTTTGGCAGGGTCAACTGCACCTAATGCACCGAGGCAATCAGCACATACTAACTTAAGCCGCTGTCCAACAACAGTTCTTGATTCTTCGGCACATCCTCTCAGTAACGATGTGATCAAAGAGCTCAAAACATCCATTTCCGATGTAACTTCACCAGTGATTAGAGCAGTAACATCATCCCTTCTCAGATCCAGTAGCTTGCTCAACTCACGTGCTACCATATACCTCACATTCAGGTTCTCGTGATTTAGACCGTCAACAATGTCTCTTAACTGATCCTTCAAATTTATGGATCCACGAGCTTCTTGGATAGCATTATTAACTTCTGTTAGCGCGGGAATGCTGGGAAGTGGAGCAAATTCATGTATATGCTGCTTAAGGATAACTTTGTTTTTCAAAACCAGCCCTTCCAAAATTTTCACAGCCTTATTCAAATGCATGGAAGGACTTTCTTTTTCCTTCTCCAAGAAAGGAATAAGAGCGGCAAAAACCTGACAAATTATGTGTTTGATGCTAGATGATGATTTTTTTGCTAATTGCTCGATGAAAAAGTGCAAGACAGATAGGCCTTCACTCTGTAGTGTTTCCTTATCAATAGCATGCATGAGAAGAACCATTAACTTTGGCACATAAGTATTAAGATGAGAGCCCATCATTTCAATTAGCATCTCAATGCGCTGCAAAGCTTGTTTCTGCAGCGAAACATCCTCTGCATGAAGCATTTTCCTATCAATACTGTTAAGGAGGCCAACAAAATGATTCCTCAAGAATCCAGGAAGATCCTCCACGCCAGTCAGAACTTTAGCAACTTCTTTTATCATATCAGGTACCCTTGCTAACCTATAGAGAAAGAAATAATCATAACTGGCAGAGTAATCAACAATACTTAATTCCATTTCGAAGAATCATATAATAGCTCGACAAATAATTAAAATGAATATATTCATAACGCAATTCTTCACAACATGTCCTACTGAACTGCAACAAAAAAAATAAGAGGTTGTAAACCAAAAGCCCCTGTAAATATATACCAAGAAAACCAAAAAATGTCTCACAGGTTGGAAGTGAAGGAAAAAAAAAAACTGCTTGAAAGTATTTCGAAGTTGACCTAACTTTTAGGATAAAATTGTAATAATATGTAATTTCTATTCATCATTTTGAACATATAAAATAATTTCAATTATCCTACAAACATACCCTATGAAACTATCTTACTATGCTCAAACTCTAAGGCGGAGTAAATTTTGAAAATGTCTAAAATAATCGAATCCCTGGAGTGAAAACCACACATCTAATGATACAATAAACAAAATAAAAACAATTACATGTTCAAAGCTGAAAAGGCTAATAATGCATACACGAAAACTAGATCACTAAGGTCAAAAAATCCTAACTTTGGATAAAAAAAATGTTAATCCATCCATCCCTAAACCATACATCTGAAAGAAGAAAATAAGCCGCAGAACAGGAAAGGAAACAACACTGATCAGTAAGTTTAGGTGCTCTATACCGGTTAGTTATCTCAGGTGGATCACCACCATCAAGAAAGCAAATTAGTTCATCAAGAAGTGCAGGTAATGCAGCTGCAAATAGTTCTTGGTTGTCAGAACCAGTCTGCTCGTGGTAAAATTGCAGAGTATTAAGCAACTTTTGTCTATCAGCTTGATGGAGAGCATATGCAAGCACTTTGGGTAGCCAATTAACTATAAGAGGCACCATGTCAGTATTCAAACACTTGGCTAACTCATACAAGGTGTGAATCGCTTGATCATTGTCCTGTTGAGAAACTACAAGCTTTGGAAGAACTATCGGGGTCATTTTTTTTACAAGTTCTTCTGTCTCGACGCCAAAAATGGCCTCTGCAAACTCTCTGACAATTTTGGGGCGGCTTACAAGTCTCCAAGATAGATAATCAAACAAGTCATTCCGAATATGAACAACTTTCGAAAGCAGTAGCTCAAGTCCTCCTTTAAGATGGAAGGAGCAACATTTATGTATTAACCTAGAAGCATTTATCCTCACCGACACATGTGAGTTATCCAGCTGATCAACCAACAATATAAGCGAAAAGAAAAAAAGCTGACTGTAAATATCAACAACGATCATAATTTCTGCTACAGACTCCAAAAGAGTTTCAAAGATTTGTGGATCTTCAGTTGCTACCAAAGCATGTTTAATAATGTCCAGGAATTTCTGTTCTTTATTCTTATTTGATCCATCCCCATCCACAAATAGACAACTCAATACAGAATCCTCAAGGAAGGAACCAACCTGTAAACAAAAAGCTTCTCTTATAGCCTTATTTCTATGAAGCAGATGAAATTCAATGCACTTAATCCATTCCAGTCTTGTTTTAAGCAAAATATCTGCAGGCCCATGTACAAGGATACGCTTTATAGTATTCACGCAGGCAAGTGCAATCTCTTCAGAAGACTCGTTATAGATAAGCTTGAAAAAGAAAGATTGCAGATGGGAAAAATCACAATTCAAACCTACTTCCACACTTTGTATATGAGACAGTTCCATTGTGCATAGCTCATGATTGTGCTGAACATGTTTGTCACACTTCGAGCACCAGAATCCTTGCAGTAAATAATCTACAGTCTCAATGCGCTTTTCAGTATCAACATTTAGAAACAACTTGCATTCACCTTTATCTACAGCACTAAGACCCTTGCAAGATCCATAAAGGCATGACAGAAAACCAAGAGTTGAAGGGATAATCTTCTTAACTTTAGCATGCCCTTCTTTCTCCAAAAACCTTCAAATTGAGAAACAAAAGCAAGTAATAGAATTAATTCAGAACTCTTTACACGACAAATCCATGCACAGAGGGGCCACAGCATGAATTGAAATAGAAACTGAACCAAACTAGTTTATTTATCTCAATATATTACCACAATGGAGTACAACTGTACAACACAATTCCCTTGTCACGAGAAAAGGATTTGATGGCTTTTAGCATACTTTAACTTGAAGATATTCACTGTATAAGTAGCCAATACTCGATTCTATTCAAATCATTTAAGAATGTCATATTGTTTAAAAATAAAGGATTGGCCTGCATAATCAAATATATGGTGTCCAGACACAGATACGGGGTACATATTTCTGACTCCTCATTAAAAACCAATTGTCACCAAGCAGATGGAATTGCACAATAAGATAGATATTCCATATTGTGACTCGTCTATCGCCGTAAATATGAAGCCAATTCTTGCTTCCATGTTCAATCACAAGTAGCAATAGATAAACTAAACATCTTGTGTCCTGACATGCAAAACATTTACGGAGACACTTTTTCTAGCAAAAGCAATATATCATAAATTTTTATTTTGTTTGCTCATGCATCAGACAGAATACTCTCATCAGGTGATTCCATTCCTCGACAATTACGCACAGAAAATGAATAATTCAATCAAACATCCATAAGTAATAAAAGGAATAGCAAGTTTCATTTTCAACTTACTGTAGCCTTCTAAACATATGTGTGAGTACTTCCAGACCGGACCACAAGACCATTACTGGCATAGAAATCATTGCTTCCAATCGAACTTCTTCCACTTCATCGGAAAGACCCAAATCCAAGATTTCCAAATCACTTTCAGTTTTCAAGCTAGGTCCAAGCTTTGATGCCACTTGGACAGAGATACATTTTATTTTCCATAGAGGATGAGGCTCATTTACCGCAAGGAAATGGGTCCATGGAAGCTTTAGCACTACATGTATAAGATCTGCAGCATCACGCTTAGTTTTGAGGAGCTTATTCTCAATGGAAAGAATGCCTGGTTAACACATGAAAAGCTAAAAGAGTTACAAATGGATTATTGACATATAAAAGCAACAACAAAAAGAAGTTTGAAGAGAGAAATGGTAATGTCAGCAAGAAATTATCAGTGTTCTTACCAGAACCTTTGGCATAAAGTTAACAACAAAAAGAAGGCTTGGAAAAAATAATGACGGATTGTACATACAAACTCTCTTACTCTGCATAAGCATGATGCCATGAATTCCTTCCAGATAGATGGAAATATAAAATGGAATTGAACTTCCCTGCTTTGCCTACACAAAGTAAGTACAATCAATGACCATGCAAAACTGAATCATTCTCTAACAATTGTAAATTTAAGCATACCTGCTCACATATCCAAGGGATCCATTCATGCATCAGCTGAAAGATGCGAAGTGACATATTTGTTTTTGTATTTGTAGAGAAGGCAGTGCAAAGGATGCTAAGAGCTGATAACAAAACATCTGGCCCAAACGAATTGGATTGGGCTGGAGGAGGGCTCAACAGTTCCACAAATGAAAGAAGTGATTTATACACATAATTGGCATAATCTACCTCTATTTCAGAATAAGCTGAATGATAAAGCTTGCCTTTCGGAACATCAATATTAGAAGCCATAACTTCTTCATCTACCTTATGACGTTTGACATTGAAACCATCAACATCCAGGATATGCCTTTTCTCTCCAACCCTCGAGTACTCAACTGAGGTATTTATTGGCAATGGTAAACCCAAACTATCATTATTTCTTATACTGCCTTCATTATGATCGGGACCAAGTAGGGACAGAGCTACTCGAAAGCAATTAATCAATGGAAAACAAGGTTCAGGAAGACAGAGCATATTAATAAGAGACTGCGGCCTCCAGATATGAGGAGGGCAAGTTTTAGCAATCCGTGTGTATGCATTGCACAATGCAACCTGAAAAAATGTCAATTCATATTAAAATGGAAAATGTTATTAGCCTCCTAAACAATCTAGTCTCCCAGATATCTAAGATATAAAGAAGAGAAAAAAGTATTCCTCACGAGAACGGCCAAACTTGACAAAGTGAGACCAAGTTAGCTATTTAACCTTGAGCTCTTGGCTTTTGGTTCTGCACACTGATTGAGGGAAAACATTGACTACATCGGCAGCTGTGAGCTTGACCACATCATCAGGACAACGAGAGTGTATTACATCAAGACAAGTGCCCAAAGAGGAATCATAGGCCATGTCTCTGCATTGTAACCCTGATATTAGAGAACAAATCTAAAACAATATAACAAAATCATCTATGATTCAATAATTCAATGAAAAGGAAACAGAAAATAACATTTCCAAAAAGTCACGGAAAGTCATTTAAACAATGGAACAGAATGAACCCTCCACAAGAACCAAGGTTGTCAACTATGACAAAACAACCAAGATTACAACCCTTAGAACTTGATTTTCTGTTAGGTATAACAAAAACTCCAAAAAGAATAATGCATTTCTAGATGTCTTGAACCAGGGAGACTTCGCATAGCAGCCTTCTTTTAAGGTAAAAAATTAGACTTCCAGTAACGAAGAGGAAAAGGTATACATACCTTAAAACAGGGAATCCGTCTTTGTTCTCACTCAATATGGTGCATACGGACTGGATCAAATTCTCACAAGGAACAATGTCATAATTTATCACTGATTGAACGATGCGTGCAAAATCAAAGCATGCCTATCATAAAGTTTTTTAGCTGTCAGATTAGCCAGTAGCCACAATATTTCCAATCATAGCATCTAAAAAGCCCATTAGAAAAACCAAATAAACTATCATTGTCAAGTAATAGCCATGCTGCCACCCACCATATGCAGATCAGCATTTCCATAACATAATAGGGAGCATGCAGCCGAAACATTTGACACACCTATGAGTCCTTCCACATACAGAGTTCCTTCAGCAATGCATTTGCTCAGAAGCTTAACGATACATGCTGCAAAAGGCTGCCACCTCCTCCTGCCCGTAGTATTAATCAAAATACCAGGGCCATCACTGATTTTATTACTTGCTGGGAGATCACAAAGACAGGTTGAATCATCCAGAACTCCAGTAAAAGACTCACGGAAACACTTGACACTCGATCTTGCAGATTCTGCAACACTCCTGTTGTTGGCACAAATTGATGCCACATATAAAAGATCTATGCAAAGAGAAATGTAAGTTAAATTTCCATTAAGTTTAAACTGCGTACATGAAATCAAGTAATAATGAAAAGAACAGCAAATATATGAAACTGTATGAGGCTTCTTAACAAGTGTCTTAGCAGACCCCAACCCCCTCCCCAGCCCAGAGAGAGAGACAGACAGAGAAAGAGATTGAAGGAAAAGGATATGAACTGATTATGTCATCCTGGAGAGATGCATCAAACGGTCACCACAGACAATCATATAACCCAAGCACCATGGATATTGAAAACTATATAAGATTGGTCAATTATCTCAAGAAGTGATCACCATCAATTCATAAGAGAAACCTTAATAGAGTTCTTTTGTCTTGTTACCTTCAATAGCTAACATGGCATCAATGAAAAACTGTCGGTATGCATCTCGTGCTCCAGTGCGAAGCAAGGATAATAATGATCCAACAGTCTCAAAGATCACTCCATGTCGAGAACTGAAATATATCCCACTTTGGTCAAAGAGATGATAATAGCCCAAAAAAAGGATTAGTAAGAAAAGCAGAATTATTTCAACTGGAACTGTGTAGTAAGGACTTTACTTCACGAAATACTGCTTCAACAAAAGAAAGGTATTTTTTCCATAAGATTCATAAAAAACAAAATGTAACTGCAAAGGCTTAAAAATTCTTAATGTAGAAAGAAACCTGCCAAGAGAACCATTTCCTGAACTAGTCAGATGCTCAAGAGAAAATACAGCAAAAACTGGGAAAACATCATTTTTCTATGTGCTTCCATTAAGTCATTTGGAGGAAATTCGCATGGCCACCTGTATATCGAAAAAAGCAAGCACTCATTGGCTCATCACAATTCATTTGTGAAACCCACAGTTACTAATTTAATTAGCACATCGACAAAAATCTTGGCTTTGATTGTGTCTCCTCAAACAAGCATCTCTGCTGGAAACTGGCTTAAGAAGTTAAGATGGGATATTGGGATGTAACACCCAGAGCTACAATTGATACTGGTATTGTCAAATAACTATCAAGCCTACCCTCTGATCGAGATTAAATTCATCCCCCAAAAGCTCCCATAGGTAGCATCAAAACTGCAAGTCTGCAAGATAATCACTTCGAAGGATGAGCCACAGCAAACTCAATTCTCTATCCTCCACCACCAAAGTCTTTCCGGCATAAAATGACAAGCATGTGTCATAATTTAAGAAGTCTCTTCTGCATACCTCCCTAGTCACCCACAAGCAATCGAAAGGAAAAGAAATTTTTGGCTCTCCGAGGCCAAGCAGCCCAAGACAGATTCGTCCTCATATTGGAAGCAAACCTAGTACATCAACGTTTCGCAAAATTCATAAGCTATCTAGTATGACTTTAGAAATTCACTTCGCACTTGACCAATTTTTACAATCAGAAATAGGAGTTCCAGCCTAATATCTCACTTCTTCCAGGAATTCAGAAAGCACTGAACATATATACCCTTCTTTTTCTTATTCCATTAGAGCTTCTTGCTATGCGAATGGTAAGGGCGGCTTTTAAATTGTTAGCAGTGTGTGCTATGTTTTTGGCATCAATAGTTTATATGAGTGGTAGTGAAAGATTCAAAGGTGGAAAACTAATCAAAGCCAAATCGTGTTAGACTTCTTGCCACCGATAAAAATCAAACCATTGCAAAACTAGAAGCTATTACTGAGCAACTCACGGCCCTCCCACCCATTTCTAACACTTGAATCCCCAGACAATAAATGGATAGTATACCACAGCAAACCATCCATAATTCTCCCTAGAATAGTATAGGAGGAGGGAATCTTTGCCTAGCCTGGTTGGGCTGCTCTAATAGGCCTTATGGAAGCATATGGAATGTCCTTAGATGTGAATGGTCAAAAAGGTTACTGAAATGATTCCTCTCGACAGGCTTCTCTCATCAAACATCAGCAACTGAAATTTCCATTCAAAAATTTCAGGCATTCCAGAATAAACAGGTTCTTTGATGAGCGTTTGGCTACTGAACCATTTGGAGTATATATGCTACTCCAAATGGTTTGCCAAACGAGCACTGAGTCGCTCAAGTAATTACTTTGCCGTTCTACTCTGAATTCGATGCTTCATTTTTTGATAGGGGAGAAATTCAAATTCTCCGAAAATAATGTTTTAAGTCAAATTCACACAACAAGCCAGTGTAGATACCAGATAATATGATACAAAGATTTAAGAACTAAATAACATATTTGAATAAACTGAAAATGTATTTCAAATAATAAAAATAATTAAATAGGAAAATAAAACTTCTCAAATCACCTACCAGAATTCAGGTTCTGCAAAGAAGGGCAATATCCGACCAATCAAAGGTAAAATTGCACTGGGCTTTCCATGGTAAAAAACACCAGGAAAATTTTTTGCAGTATGAGATATTAGCTTCAGCACAGCGATAACCTCTCTCTCCTTGGCTGCAAGAGGTGAAACATGAACAAGAATGTGACATAATCCCTTCAAAAAATAGCATAGTAAACGAAGCACCAGCAAATCCCTCAACCTTAACACTCAATTGATCATTACCTGGTCTCCAACAACTTCTAACAAAACTCCACTTCATTGAACTTAGTCAAATGGAATAGACTATCAGATAAAGTTACTCAAGCTTTGGCTCAAAGGGAAAGATCTAAACCCCAAAACCTTCATTAGGAGAGATGGATTGGAATTCTCTCCCACGAAAAAGGAACTTTTTTGCTTAAAGTAAAAAATTTAATAAAGCAACAAGGGTTCCATAAACCCCAAACAAACTGAGCCTTCATTGACAGACCCTAACTGGAGCTGTTACTAAATTTTGTTCATTTGCTTAATTTGCCCAACCATTTTAGCATCCGATAACTGGGGGAAAAAAAAAAAGAACTACTGCTATCGCTCAAGCCTACTGGACAAATGTAACCGATAGATTCCCTGTTTCCTGAACTCTCAAGCCTCCTCTTTTCTCCTTCAGTAAATTTCTTCTTCTTCTTATCTCTCATTCATGAAAGTGAAGATGAAAGAAAAAGCCTATAGGACATTATTCTAGGTCTATATTTATTTTCTCGAGAAGTAAACGCGATCAAGGCCACAAAGCTAGGGCTTAATACAGAGAGTAATGAAAGTACCCGAGGAGGAAGGGACAACATAGGTGTGAAGGAGATTGGGAAGAATAGCACGAAATCGTATCTCTAAAGCATCGTCCTCTCCGTTGTTCGGAGGCGTCGACGACGATGCCGCAATCCGTTCTCGGAGCTCGCTCATCAAACTCGACAGATTGCTTGCCATTTCCCCTCTCCCTCTTCCCTCGCAAATTCGAATTGGTTTACATTTTTGTCCTCCAAACCCTCATCGGTTGCTTTACAGTCTCCATACATTCTTCCATGACACACTTTCTTTGGAGCACCCTTCATCACTGCCCTTCATTTTGACTTGACAACCAAAAATGAAATCTCAGCCTTCCATTCACCCTTGCTGTCTAAGAGTGATTAAATAGCTAAAGCCCACTACTCTACTCCAGTAAAAAAGCCTCAAACAAGGCCCACTTCTTCCTTTGAAACCCAAACAAGGCCCAAAACAAGCCCATTAAGATCCACGAATGATGATTGCATTTCGAGCTTGACATCTCTCATGCCTGCTGACTATGTTTGAATGTAAATCAGAAAACTTGGTATCAAAGTGATATTGTCTGTCCTGGTCAAATGTCCGCACGTATTTCATATATATTTGTTCTCTTGGACCATCTCCGAAGTACTTAGGCCTAGAAAACGCGTTATTTGTATGAGAAGAGCTGGAACTTTGATTGTATACCATCCAATGTTCCTAGCTAGTCCTAAAAATCTCTCTTCTCTACCCCTATAAGACCAAGACCACAAATCTCTGCTCCTCCATCCCAACACCACTGCCCGCTCCTCTCCACAACCGGCGATGGCATCAGAACAAGCAAGAACCCTACAACACCAAGGTTTTATTACCCCAACTGGTAGTCGCAGTTCAGCTCACAAGGCAGCAAATTAAGATTGGCCAACATGTTATGTGAGCAAATATTCAAATCATATGTTTAGTCTTTATTTTAGCAGTTTTTTAAGTAAAAGAATTTTAGAAGGCAACCAGATTTGAAAGATGACTTATGGGGTATGTAAGTATAGATCATATATATGCAGAATTCCAATTTCATTCATAGATATGCAAGCGTTTGAATCATTATAGACTTTGACTCTTCCCCTTGTGGTTTGACTGTCAACATGATATACTCAGATAGATTAAAAGATTTTATTGATAAGATGGTGAAGGAAAATCATTGAGAGTTGCACGTTCGTTTAAAACTTTGATACGGAGCAAATCACTTGCTCCATTGCAGGCTACAACAGCTATTAGCTTGGGACGAGGAGCACCCGTCTCGTGTTCTTCCTTCTTTGTGGCTTTGATTTTTCCTAGTTGGAGGGAGCTTTATTTGCGCCTTGGTAGTTTCAACTACACTCCAGTTTTGGTCAACTTAGCTTTAACCTTCTGTTTTTCTAGTTATGTGGCCATCACACCTCATCACTAATTTTCAACGAGAGACTTACGAGTAGGAAGGGAAACTTGCGAGCACACTCTCCCTGTCCTACACTGCCACTGCCCCACTGAGCACGCCAAATCATATTCAACTGTGCTTCGAATAATAGAAGAGAGCTGAAAAAGCTTCACTCTTTGGATGCTTCACCACCTTCTTATTTGGCAGAAGCAATTTGTTTTGCTCTGTCTATCCTTGGAAAGCTTTGCATACACATAGAAGTTATCCTTAGTCTTCCCTTAACCCAACTGTTATATAAAGTGGCTCATATTGGAAGTATTACTTTACACCTAAGAGCTCTAGCAAAGGGGAACTTGTGTGAGAGCTAGGAGAGCGTAGCATACCAATCAAGTACGATATTAATGATGTGAGTTGGTTATTTTTAGTATGGGGTATAATTGTATTTTTGGATGCCCAAGTAGCTTCCTATAAAAGAGGGAAACAGTAGTCGCAATTGTATTACTGCAATTCTCATAGTGAAAATAGCTATAAATTCTGTGGACGTAAACACTATTGTTGAACCATGTAAACTTTGTGTTGCTCTTCTTCTTTCTCTTTTCTGTTTTTCGATTATTGCTCTATTATATGTGTTCTGCGAAGGTCATGTTTTACAACACCAACAAAATCTATACCAAAATGAGAGTTGTGTCAGTGAATATGCGGATATTTCATTGAGGTTCTTAGATGCATGCAGCAACACGAGATGCTATCCATGTTTTTATGTGGCTCAAGATTAAGAAGCCCAAGGCCCATAGCTCTATTTGGTAGCTCAATTGGGTTCTTGGCGGGGTTGGGTCTAAGTGGGCTTTTGATTGCTGTTGGAGGCCATGTTATCATTGACAATGGGATGCAAGGAAACCTCTTCAACCCTAATAAGTGGAAAATAAATAAATAACAAAAGTGACCAATATATAAGTAGCAGCAGTAATCCTAATGTTTTTTGTCTCAGCTATCCCAAATACTAAGATGGATCCACACGATATCATATTGATCTTATGGGACCCACGATTTTCACATGAATATGTGTTCATCTCAACATTTGAGATATCTAAAACAAAAGAAAATAGTGAGATTCTTGACATTTTTGCATTAAATTTGATATTTGCTTTGAGACAATGGAACCTGAGACAACCCTAATACCTTCAGTGGCCACTCACTTGTACTATCAAAGGCACAAACACATTGCCCACAAGTTGAAAATTAATTCAGTGGCTGACATTAGAATCTCTAGCTTTTACGTACCTAGCTATACAATATACGAAGTTGCAATCTCTTGAAAATAACTTCAGTGGCCACTCACTTGTTCATTATCTATTGGACGAAATTATTGTGGTGAGTGGTCCTTTTAAAAAGAATGAATGAGATGACAAGCAATGTGCCACCATTAACATTTGTTGTTCATTATCCTCACTTTTTTTATCATGGTTAGTTCCCCATTAAGGGCAGAAAAATGACACATATAGTGACTATCCATTATCGAATACCCTAGCTTCTAATTAAGTTGGAAAAAATGACTTATTATACCAGAGTAGTGCTGCCTAGCCCATATAATGATAACTCATAGGAGTCAAATTCTCTTAAACAAAATTTTAAAACGTTTTATTTCTCAAAATACATGTTATATTTTATTAAAAAAAATTACACATTTTGAATCAGCGCATAAAACACTTTCTAACAAGATTCATTGTCGATGAGTTTTATGAGGTAGATCTTAATTCCATTGTTTTTTTCAAATGGAATTTCAAAAACACAATAGATTCAAAACTAAAACAATGAATTTTAAATTGTGTTTTAAAAAACAATGGAATCTATATAAAAAAAATAAATTTTGGACAATGAATTTTGGGATAAAAGCGTTGAATAAACTTGTTGGGCTCTCATATGTTAACAAATTGATGGGCTATATGTCATTTTAAATTATACAATGATTATCCATTATCAAATACACTAGATAATATATATATATATATATATATATATATTGGTTTTTTATTCTCACCCATATTGAAAATGTCAAATTTTAAAGTCTAATATCATCATAATCTCCAAAACTTAAATTCTAATCCAACCCAAGTCCAAATTATTGTGACCTAACTCAATCCCAAAACAAATGGATGATCAACTTCATTCTCTATGCCTTTCTCTATTTATTTTGTGTATGTATACATTGACTTAAAAGGCTATTTTCCTGGCATCCTACTTTGTTGACATAGGATTTCTTTGGTCATATTTGGTTAGAGTAAAAAATTACAATTATTAACATTGTATAACAAATTTAAATTAAAAATAACATTATAATTTTTTATTTGATCAGATTTAATTAGTAGGAAATAAAATAATATAAAAATAATATATTTAAAATACATAATTGTGGGATATTGTCGAAATTGTATATTTTCTAAAAAGACATTATAAGTATTTAATAAAAAATAAATGAGGATCCTCAATCTTTAAGGAGTATTCTTATATTTTTTTGAATACTGCTTGAGACCGTCAAAAAGTGACCCCCAAAAGGCCTCCATTTAATGTGGAGTGTTGAATGTGAAGTGGGTCCTACATATGTGTTTTTAATCAATGGCTATTTTAATACCACATAGATTTGAGGGACTTTCGAAGGTCATATTTTGGGGGTCTCTAGCATTGTCCTATTTTTTTTACAGTAAATGTGAATTTCTTATTTGAATTTCTTATTTGAGAGGAATCCAAATTCTGTGTTTGTCAAAGAATATTATAAGTATTTAATAGAAATAAATGAGGATCCTCAATCCTTAAAGAATATTCGTCTCTTTTTGGCAATAATTGACAGTAAATAAGAAATTCCTTAAAGAATATTCGCCCCTTTTTGACAGTAAATGGGAATTTATCATTTAAGAGAAATCCAACTTTCCTTGCAATTATCAATGGAATCCTAAACTCGAGTATAGGAGTATATAGAGGGCTTTTACAATGAAGTAAAACTTTATTTATTATAGCACGTGTTTTGATATATAATTTTTTTTTATTTTAATTCATCCCGTCTGCGAAAAAAGTCAAATTTTGGGGCCTCTGAGTTTGGAAATTGGACTTCCAAGTTCCAACTCAAATGTCTATACAGCTAGCTTGTGGAGGAAATGCCTGTGAAGTTTCTTTGAAACCAGAACCATCTACCCTTAGTTGACACACTTGAATGGCAAGTCTTCCCTTGTTCATGTCATATATATATATATAAGCATCAAGCTGTCAATACCCAAAATATACACCCACTGACTGAGGAGTCTCAAATTAAATGCATTGCCTGCCAAATTAGTTAATTCTACTTTTGGTCAAATTAAATGACATCTTACACTCTGTGGAGCAGAGTGCCGGCGCTCCGCTGTAATAAAATTACAGTAGGCCCCACTGTAATACCTATTTAAGGGTGAAATTTTTTTAATTTTATTTTGAAAAAATTATAGATATATAGTTTATGGTCTAACGAATCCAACGCTATATTTTTTTGTTCAAAACAAAAATCATATGCTACATGAAAAATGCTTAACAATTTTAGACCGTCGGATATAAACTCAAAACATTCGGTGTCTGGATAGCAATGAATTTGATTTTTGTTTCCAAAAAAAAAATATCGTTGAATTCGTTAGATTACAAACTATACATCTATAATTTTTTCAAAATAAAATAAAATTTTTTTGTGATTCAAATCACCTATAGCGGGGTCTGCTGTAGTTTTACTACAGCAGACCCCTGGCACCCCTGTGGAGCAGCCTTAGTGGCAATGGTAGTGGCAAAGCGCATCATGATAGGACAATGGGAGACGGTATCCTCACCCTCATTATCAAGGAAAAATTCTTGAAAAAAGTTACGTGGTTAGAGGAAGCGGGATTGAGACCCCTTTAGTGAAAAGTCACCATATCCAAAGAAAATTGCTCAACATATAGCAAGACAGGTCATAGCAAACATTATCAGGGATTGTGGGGAAGGTAGGTGAGAGGGAGAGAATGATTTGAGGGCTGAGAATGATAGGGTCAATGAAGATGTTGATAGATTAAGTCTTAACAAATTTTTAAGGTGTAGTTAGTAAATGACGTGGTGCAAATAAGATTCATCATCATTTATTTTCTCTACGAGGAATTTCCTTTCATTGCCACCGGTCATGCTCGTTCGGCATAATGTTTTTTCTTTATATTCTACCAGTCTCAATAAGCAACGTCATCTCTAGTTGTGACTTGTGCGACGACGTGTGTGTATATATATTGTTGGAATATAACATGCAATAAACCAATTAATATTTATATTGCATGAAAAAGAACTAAAACAGTAACATTAATCAGAAACAGTAACATCAGCATATATGAACTCAATAATTGATGTTAAAATTAAAATACCAAAACTCGTAAACAGTTGATAGGAATAGTGGGAGCGAGGTACGCCTTTCACGAATCTCCTTAAAGAGAAATGTCCAGCCACTGGTGCCAAGCTCTCCGGACAGACTCTTCCCAAGATACAACGCTCCGCAAACCACTAGTAAGCAGCACTTCAATACTAATGGACTTAGACGAATCAATTTAGAATTGCACTCTCAAACAGATTGAAGAAAAAGAAATCGAGACTTAGAAGAGCAGCAGAATGACAGAAGAAGAAGGTTTTTCTCTCTAATGAAGCTGCTGCCAAGGCTCTCCTTATATAGGAGGCTTATCAACAAGAACCCAGAAAAATCAGTGAGAAATCACTGATTTTCGGGCTGGTAACTTGACCAAGCAAGGTTGCAACCACCAGCCCATATCTTGGGCTGTTGCAACTGCTCTGGTTGACCAGGTAAGATGTCAGTCATGGGCTGGGCTTGAACAGTCCATATTCAATATAACAAAATGTAAGAAATTATTGGGCTAAGTCTGCGAAGGGCCTGACACGCACGCACGCACACCTCGCCACGCCCGACCGACCGGCTCGGCTCGGCGGGTGGGCGCGCGCGTGTGTTTTAGTCCAAGTTCATAATGTGGAGCCTCTCACTCCTACAAAAGCTTGGGTGCCCTTGGCCCAAAGTTTTACTACAACACTTGGACTTATAAACAACACATCCACATGGTATTTTTCCAATGTGGGATTCTCATACACACACTTATTGCACTATGTCCACCATGCTCATCATGGTCACTTTCGAGTCTTTTTACATTCAACCAATAAATGATTTGGTCACACTAATTACTTCAGTTTATTGTCCTTATAACAAGGATCAATTGCCCATAAATTTCATTCAATAATTATTATTGAGCTTTCATTTAATAATGGTCAAAATATAGGTGACCATCATTTTCCAACAATATATACATATACACACACATATATGTACGTATGTATCTTTAGACGGTTAACTACGTGTGTGTGTACGTCATATAATATATATATATATATATATATATATATATATTAAATATGGTCAACAGTAATGGTTGACAGTACATCTAATGATATTCTATGGGAGCTCAAATCTTTTAAATGAAAGTTGAAAACTTTTTAAGTCTCATAATACATATTAGATTTTAAAAAATAATTACATATTTAGAATCAACACTTAAAACTATTTCTAACAAAATCTATTGTCGATGAGTTTTATCTGATAGATCTTAATTCCATTATTTTTTTTCAATAAAATTTCAAAAACAATGGATTCAGAATTAAAATAATGAATTTTAAACTGTGTTTTAAAAAATAATGGAAGTTATATTAAAACAATGAATTTTGGACAACGAATTTTGGGATAAACTACCAAACTAATGGATTACACGTCATTCACTCATTCATGACCATATGGGATGAACTATCAAACTGATGGGTATCATTCATTCATGATGTCGTCAGTGATTACCGTCATGTAGTCGCCAAAGTTGGACATCCAACTCATATTTTTCCTCTCTCTCTCCTTTAAAAGAGAATTACAATCACAACAGCGCTTCGACATATAGACATATAAACCCTCCTCCCTCCCTCCCTCAATCTCCGGCTCCACCTGCCAAGACAGAAATTAAAGCAAAAAATAGAACTTCTTTATTTGTTTGTTGGTCATGGGAGAAGTGGTGATTGATGAAGAACATGGTTTTGCAGAAATCCCTCTTCATGACGATGATCATAACAACCAATGTCGTCCAACGAAAAGCCCAGAGGATTTGGAGAGCAATATTGATCCACCCAATTCATCAAGAATTAATGTTAATGGATTCCAGATTGATCAGCAGAAAAACCCACATGAGGATTGGCTTCCAATCACGGAATCAAGAAATGGGAATTTCTACACTTGCGTCTTCCATTTGCTTTCTTCAGGAATTGGGATGCAAGCACTTTTCCTTCCTATTGCTTTTGCCACTCTTGGATGGTGAGTTTTCATTCCTAGCCTTCTTAATTTCTTCGTTAGCCTTTGCGATGCATCATCATTCATTCGTCGATGTGTTCTTCAACTCCCGCAACATTGTTAATATTCTTTTTTTAGGGAGGTCAACCAAAGTCTTTCACAAATTATAATTTTCCTATATAAGTTACATGGTTTTATTTATTATTTTATATATTGAATTTTTAATAGAGGATGAGTCCTAAGTCCTAACTATACGCTTTTTTAACAAATAATAATATCATACAAGTTTGTCATTTGAACATCTTATATGAGTCTAAACTCAGACTATCAAATCCACACGCATAAACATTTTCTATCCGATGACAAGATAAATTGGGTCAAAACTCAGTGTTTGCTCACAAAACTATTCTCCCAGTGTGAGAATCGAACTCAAGATATTTTGAGCCCTTACAATTTGGCCCAAATAGATTCATCATTAGACTATCATTTAAATGGTTGAGTTGAACTTTAAACAATTATCATTCACTTATATTTTTTTTAAAAAAATATATAATTTATTGATCAACCAAACATGTTTAATTTTCAAAACCCATTTACCCACCACATGCTTTGTCCTTATTTGTGTGCTAATGAAGTCAAAACGCAGAAATCATGTGACTTGTAGTAGGTGTTATTTTGTTGTTGCAGCCAATCTTGTCCAACTCAATAGTACAAAACTAACTAAAATCAACGGTTGCAGGGCATGGGGAACCATAACTTTATCGGTCGCATTTGTATGGCAACTCTACACGATTTGGCTGCTGGTCCAACTTCACGAATCCGTCCCTGGCATTCGTTACAGCAGATATCTCCACTTGTCCATAGCCGCCTTTGGTTAGTACATGCACCATGGCCCCAAAGATCATGGAATTTTTTATGAGCAGTATTAGGGATTTCAGTGTTTTTTTTAATCACAGTTATTTCAAATGTGAGATGACAGTATTAGGTATTTTTTGTCTTAGTTATTTCAAATTTGAGATAGATGCACACGGTTTTATATGTATCATATAAGACATGTGGGGTTCATGATTTCACATTGATCATGTGCGTATTTATCCTAGCATTCGGGATAGCCGAGACAAAAAAAAAATTGAAATCTCTAGCATTTTTTGATTTTTTTACATAAATACTTAAATTGAATTGAATGTACATATGTATATGTATAGGTCCAAAGCTTGGGAAGTTGCTATCGTTATTTCCGGTGATGTACTTATCAGGGGGTTCATGTGTGATGTTGATCATCAGTGGAGGTGGGACCATGAGGCTCTTCTACCGGTTGATGTGTTCAGGTGGGACCACCTGTGAGGACAAGTCATTGACTGGCGCTGAGTGGTTCTTGGTATTCACATGTATGGCCATTGTTCTGGCCCAGCGGCCCAACTTGAATTCCGTTGCTGGGTTATCCTTCGTTGGGGCAATCACGGCCCTATGTTATTGCACCCTAATTTGGGCCTTGTCAATTGTTAAAGGTCGGCCCAGTGATGTGTCATACGGCCCACGGGAGGAGCCCGATTCAGATATAGAGGGGTTTAGCAATGTTTTGATTGCAATTGGGATGATAGTACTTGCATTCAGAGGCCATAATCTTGTGCTTGAGATACAGGTCGGTACTATAGGATATTCTTGTGATTGGCCAACCTGGGCCCAATTTTCCTATGGCCCATGATTTCTCTATTTTTTTCCTGAATTTCTGACAGGGAACACTGCCTTCAAGCCCAACAAAAGCCTCAAAGAAGCCCATGTGGAGAGGAGTCACTGTGTCATATGCACTGATAGCCTTGTCCCTATTTCCCTTGGCTATAGCAGGATATTGGGTTTATGGAAACAAGGTATATATCTCTAAACAATGACATGTTTGTGTTTTATTGCAACCTAAATGTCACAAGTTGAAACCACAAAAGTAGTGTAAAAATCACTGGAAAATAGCCTAATTGTTATCTCTTCAAATTTAAGGCGTGTGGCGCCCGAAGTCGAGAGTTCGAACCAACCAACTTAGATCTATTTTTGGCAGGTACCCGCTGATTACATGCCAAAAGGAGGGCTTTTGACAGGATTTGTGCAGCACCATGGCCACACCACTTCAAAGTTTGTAAAAGGACTTATATACATGTTGATCATCATAAACAGTCTGTGTTCATATCAAATCTATGCGATGCCGGTTTTCGACAACTTGGAGATGAGATACATCAGCAGCAAGAATAGGCAGTGTCCATGGTGGGTGAGGACTGGATTTAGAATATGCTTTGGAGGGATATCATACTTGGTGGCAGTGGCATTTCCCTTCTTGGGAAGATTAGCAGCTTTGATTGGAGGGATTACATTGCCTTTAACATATGCTTATCCATGTTTCATGTGGATTTTGATCAAGAAGCCAAGACCAAATAGTGCAATGTGGTGTATTAATCTTCTACTTGGTTGCTTAGGCATGATTTTGGCTGTTTTGTTGATACTTGCAGCCTCTTGGAATTTACATGACCAAGGCGTAAATGGTAACTTCTTTAAGCCTTAGATGATATACAAGGTCTTCCTTCTCGGTGTCATCTATCATGCGGAGGAGTAAGCATGATTTTTCCTTTTCTTAGAGTATCATTAAGCTTAGATCAGCATAGTGATGTCACCTCCATTTGTGAGTTGTGCGATGACGTGTATATATATGTATCTTTATATGGTTGATTACGTGTGTACATCAGTACACATGCAGACACATACATACATATGTATGTATATATATATATGTAAAAATGGTCAATGATTACGATTTTGTGGTCGCCAAATTTGGACATCTATCAAACTCATATTTTACTTCTTCCTCTTTAAAAGGAGAATTACAATCACAACACCGCTCCTTCCCTCCTTGTTCTCCGGCTCCACCTGCCAAGAAAGAAATTAAAAAGAAGAAGAAGATTGCTTTATTTGTTGGTTGGTCATGGAAGAAGTGGTGATTGATGAAGAACAAGGTTTTGCCTTTTCCACTCTTGGATGGTGAGTTTTCATTCTTTCTTGATCTTCTTTATTTTCTTTGGTCATCTCTCTGCGAAGCATCACCATTGGTTCGTTGGTGTGTTCTTCGACTCCCACCACATTGTCGGAGAATCATTCTTTTTTTAGGGGGTTCAATCCAAGTCTTTCACGAATTATATTTCAGGAATTATAATTTTTATATATAAGTTATGTAATCCCTGTTGATCATGTTTCTTTCTTAATGAAAGTATTGTCTTTTTATCAAAATAATAATAATATATATATGGTTATATTACAACTTACTTTTTTTAAACCATGCAAGTTTATCTTTTGAACACTCGATATGGATCTAAACTCGCACACACAGAAGTTTCTCGTTTGATGACAAAATAAGTTGAGGTCAAAAATCTGACGCATGACCACAATGTTTTTTTTTCTCTCCTCAATGAGAATTGAATTCAGGACCTTCCGAGTTCTTATGATTTAAACCTATTGCAATTTTACACCTTCATCATTCACTTATATTTTAATTTATTTTTATTGATCAACCACATATGTTAAATTTTCTAAACCACCCATTTACCTACCGCATGCTTGTCCTTATTGTCTGCTAATGAAATCAAAACACAGAAATAATGTGATTTGTAGGTGTTAGTTTGTAGCTGATTCAATCTAGTTCCAAGTCAATAGTACAAAGCTAACTAAAAATCCAACGATTGCAGGGCATGGGGAACCATATCTTTATTGGTCGCATTTACATGGCAACTCTACACGATTTGGCTTTTGGTCCAACTCCACGAATCCGTCCCTGGAATCCTTTACAGCAGATTTATGCAGCTGTCCAAAGCCGCTTTTGGTTAGTACATTTAACACAATGGCCTCACAAAATCATTCAATATTTAATGACCAGTCTTACAGATTCTAGCAATTTTTTTTTATCTCAGTTATGCCAAATACTAAGACGGACGTAAATAATTTATATATGAAATTATGCGTGTCCATCTCTACATTTTGAATTGCATGGACAAAAATATTAGGATCCGTAAAACTGTTTTTTTTTAATTAATTATATAAATACTTATATTGTATGTATATATATATGTATATATGTGTGTGTATATATATATCATGAGTAGGTCCTACGCTTGGGAAGTTGACATCATTATTTCCGGTGATATACCTAGCGGGGGGGTTCATGTTCGATGTTCGTCATCATTGGAGGTGAGAGACCTTGTACTGTTTTACCAGTTGACGTGTTCGCGTGGGTCCACCTGCAACACAAGCCATTGGCTGGCGCTGAGTCGTTCTTGGTGTTCATATGTATGGCTATTCTTCTGGCCCAGGGGCCCAACTTGAATTCCATTGCTGGGTTTTCCTTCGTCGGGGCAATCACGGCCTTGTCAATTGCTGAAGGTCGGCCCAGTGATGTGTCTCACGGCCCAAGGAAAAAGCCCGATTCAGATATAGAGGGACATAGCAATGTCTTGATTGCAATTGGGATCATAGTTCTTGCATTCAGAGGCCATAATCTTGCGCTTGAGATCCAGGTAGGTAGTATAGGATATTCTTGTGATTGGCCAGCCTGGACCCAATTTCCTATGGCCCATGATTTTTTTCCCCTGAATTTTCTGCCAGGCAACACTCCCTTCAAGCCCGGAAAAAGCCTCAAAGAAAACAATGTGCAAAGGTGTCACTGTGTCATATGCACTGAGCCTCGTCCCTATGTCCCTTGGCTATAGCAGGATATTGGGTTTATGGAAACAAGGTATGATATCTCAAGACAATGGCATGTTTGTGTTTTATTGCAACCTAAATCTCACAAGTTCAAAACACAAAAAGTAGTGTAAAAACTAAAAACCATTTCCCGATAGCATAGTTGGTCATCTCTTCAGTTTATGGTGTATGGGGCTCTAGGTTGGTAGTTCGAACCAATCAACTATGATATTTTTTTTGTGGAATCTTGATTCTATAGGCTTATCACACTTTTCGACCTCTACATGCACGGGTTTCGGTCTAATCTTACTTTTCACCAACTTGGTGTAGACTATTCTAGCGTCTCAGTTAGACTAGGTTATCTCTCGGTTATCAAAAAAAGTAGTGTAAACTAAACTAGCTTGAATTATTAGCAGGTACCCACAGATTACATGCGAAAAGGAGGGCTTTTGACAGCATTTGTGCGGTACCATGGCCACACGACTTCAAAGTCTGTAAAAGGACTTATATACATGATGATCATCATAAACAGTCTGTGTTCATATCAAATCTACGGGATGCTGGTTTTCGACAACTTGGAGTTCAGGTACGTGAACATCAAGAAGAGGTCGTGTCCATGGTGGGTGAGGAGAGGATTAAGAATATTCGCTGGAGGGATATCATACATGATAGCAGTGACATTTCCATTCTTGGGAAGATTTGCAGCTTTGATTGGAGGGTTTACATTGCCTTTAGCATATGCTTATCCATGTTTCATGTGGATTTCAATCAAGAAACCAAGACCATATAGCGTAATGTGGTGTATTAATCTTCTACTTGGTTGCTTAGGCATGGTTTTGGGTGTTTTGTTGGTAATTGCAGCCTCTTGGAATATACATGACCAAGGTGTAAAGTCTAACTTCTATAATCCTTAAAAGGAACATGATAAAGATGCATGCATTCCAGGAGAAAAATGCAGGGGAGAAGAAAGGTCTCATGGAGAAAATCAAAGAAAAGCTGCCAGGGCGGCACAACAAGGCAGAGGACGGTGCGGCAGCTGCAGACGTGCATTCCTCAGATGAGGAAGCAAAAGACAAACATGGATTCTTGGAGAAGATCAAGGAGAAGTTGCCAGGAAGTCACAAGAATGAAGGAGAGGAAAAAAAGCACTAATTTTGTTAAGAATGATTAAGGTAATCTAGGAAGCACTTGTAATCTGCTCCAAATCGTTATCAGTCCTACATCATCCAAGATCTCATTTTTACAACGATTAACATTCAAGAAGCAAAATGTAACAATGAATCAGGAATAGAGAAGAAGACATACTCTTTTTCTCAGGGCACGTAAGCAGCAGGGATCATTCAACGGTAGTCACAAGAATCTCCCAAAGTAAGGGGCTGGCCAAGTTTGTTACCCTTTAGAGTAACTGGGCATCTGACTCGCCTATAGAACTTGGACTTCACCAGTCTTCCAAGTATGTAAGCCCTCGATTTCAACACAAATGTCAGATTCAGAGGCAATGTGGCTGTATCAAGGTGTTGTCTATCAGTTTTCAGAATCGACACCCCTCCATAGAGTGGCACCTGATGGCCTTGCACTACCGTCACCACCGTCCTCTGGCTCTTCCTTGATTGTGTAAACTTCTTCATCTGTTAAATTCGTTTGTATATATGAATTAGATTAGAGAATAACATGCATTGAATATAAAGCACTCCGAGGGAATGCATGCAATTGCGACCAAAATGTGCATAACAAAACACCAATACCACGCAATTAACAACGCCATTGAAGGAAGACTGACGTTTTAGTAATCTGTTCTAAAGATAACATACATTGTTCTAAGGACAAACTTCTTTTTTCTTTTCTTATTTTATGAGAAGAAATTGACAATCGAAACTCTTAAAACGCAGTTACAAGCACCCAGCATGCCTGGCTTAATGCATTCATTATCGATATCATATTCACACACACAAAAAAAAGGCAAGGCCCTAATTATGATGGGATCTCCCCATGTATCCTCTACTACAAATCGATCTGCGGTGTGTGCAAAAAGCAGTCCTTGGAAGTACTAACCTAAGTCCAATCCTAGGACTCCTAGTACATTGCCAATTCATAAAATTCAGAACACGAATGGGTAAACCAGGGGGTTTAAGTTGAACTTGGTGCACAAGATTCCTTCAACAAACACTAGGAGGGGGGCTAACGCAAACATTAGCCCCCACCGTAAGCTCGAATGACCCTTGCCATGATGAGAATGTATCCCCATTGAAAGGGCAGAGGGCAATGTATGAAAAATTGGTTGGCCGCGGATGCCAATATCAAGAAGTAAAAAGATTGTTTTCTTGAACAATTAAGTGTGTTTGGAAATGGTTTTGGTTTTTTGCTTTCAAAAACTGATTTTAAGATTAGATTTTGAAAACAATTTTAAGAAATAATGATGAAAACAAAATTCATTTGGTAGAGGATTTTGCACGGAGAAAGAGGAAAGATGAAAGAGAAAACAGAAAAGAATTTTACAAAACTTCAAATAACAATTTTGGTTTTTTAGTTTTTAAAAACCAAAAACAGTTTTCAATTTTACAAAACAGTTTCTAAAAACACCCAACCAAACGAATTTTCAATCCCATTTGAATTTTCAAAAACAGAAAACAGTTTTGAAAACTGTAACCAAACATACATTGCCATGGAGCAAAACTAAAAATCACATCATATGACCTAAAAAAAAAAAAAAACATAACTGTCCTAATTTTCTACAAAATCAGTTACAAGTTAAGAGAAAACATAAAAGCAAATGTATCCCAGTTAATGGGCCCCACTCCGTTTTGGAAATACTAGATTGTGTCTGATGCAGGCTCTGCAGAGTTTGCAGGCTTTGTAGCAGGCCACTCTAATAAAGGCAACCCACACCCAAAAACCAACATTCAATATCTGGCCCACCTCATCTCTATTCTCTCCCAAGTCTTGGTCTATGTAGTTAAAAGATTCTGCTTAAGAGCATCTGCATCAGTTTCTCTTAACAGATTCCCTAAAATACAGACAAAATGTCACTTTCCCCTATTTTACAGATTCCCTATCCAATCAACACTGCATCAGATTACCTATCATATTCTCTATTGCATTAAAATAATATTTATTTATCTTTCCTTTATTTATTCTATTCATATAAACTACTTCTATTTAAAATAATAAATTAATTACATTTAAAACAATATATTAATTAAAATAATAAATTAATGTTATTAAAAATTAGAAAAAAAAATTGAGGAGAGAGAAAGAAGAGAGAGAAAAAGTGAGGAGAGAAAGAGGAGAGAGAAAGAAAGGAGTGAGGAGAGAGAGAGGAGAGAGTGAGGAGAGAGAAAGAAGAGAGAGAGAGAAAAAGTGAGGAGAGAGAAAGGAGTCAAAATGTGAGGAGAGGAGAGAGAAAGAAGAGAGAGAAAGAAAGGAGTGAGGAGAGAGAGGAGGGAAAAAATGAGGAGAGAGGAGAGAGGAGAAAATAAAGTAATAAAAAATATTATTTTATGTTTAGAGAAGTGAATAGTGGTTCTCTAGATGTAGGGAACTACTGTTCATATTCTGTAAAATAGGGAACCTCTAGGTAATCTGATGCAGAGCTCTATTTTGACAAAATCCCTAAATTTTACAGACAGACTCATGTTTAGGTAATCTGATGTGGATGCTCTAACAACCTAATTTTAGACCAACTACAGATAAGCTGAAATGACAGTATTGCCCTTATAATAAGCATGTCGCCAATGTAATCATCGTGGATAAAGGACATTTTCTAGAGAAACGAGAGAAGACCGTTGTTTTTACTTTTACCTGTCCGGAGGCGACCAGAAGCTGGAAATAGTGAAGCTGAAAAGGAGAAGAGGTGACGTGTACGGCGAAGAATGTCGCCGGATTTCGGTAGTGAATCTTGACCGTCGAATTTAACGAAAGCATATCCGTTGGCACTCCCGACCCATCGCTCCCCGCTTGTACGTTAAAATTCTCGAACACCATGTTCTGCAAAATCACATTTATTATTATATTAAATAAAAAACGAATTAAAGAAAAACCCTAAAACGGGTTCCAACGGTCCAACCCACATTCCCATTCCCCTAGGTTTCTGTAACTGTTACGCCCCATTCAATACACCGAGTCAACTCAGTGAAACAGAGGCCGAGTCAAAAACAGAGCGAAAGACATTACCTTGACGATGATTTTAGGGTTGTAAGACTTGCTAGCGCCCCACAAGATCAACGAGAACGTCGTGAACAGCACAACGAACCCCAAAACCCCACAAACAACCAACCTCACATTGCGGCTTGGACCCCGATCGTCACCGTCCATTTCATTATCGTCGTCGTCATCTTCGCGATCAATCTGAACGTGCTTGTACGCTGAGAGGCTCCTGGGGTTCTTCAGCGAGGCGGAGAAACGCGACGTGGAGGACTCGCGAGAATGGTGTATCGGGGAGCAGTGGTAGTAGTGGTGGGCCGGAGAACCCGTCGGGCTAGACCCGTAAGACATTTTTTCGACATCGTGGTTGGATGGGCTCTGCACGTAGTACATGGGCCTGCGCGGAGGAGAACGTAGCGGCCATGAGGTGTCGAGACTCGTCCCCTCCGAATCGGTCTTGGCGTGCATTTCGACCGGGTTAACTCACCGATAAGGATAAGAATTTGTGTTTCAATTGTTTAAGGCAGACGAGACTTGTATGTGAAAGGAAGTTTGTCTTGAAGGGGTAACACAGGGAGACTGCAGTCTGTGTAAGGAGTCAGTCGTAGCAGAGGTAATGTAAGGTTTAAATGACGGAATTGTCCCTTGTCCGGTTGTCCGTGTGCGTATTGTTGACGCCTTCGTTACCGTGCTCTAGCTTTCTTTGAAAGGCCAATCGGACGGGTGGTAAATCTTGCGTGATTGCACGGGTTCGTTGGGCGTTTGAGGGAGTGTGAATGCTTTGGTCGAAACTCGAAAGTCGTAACTTTAATGCTGCGGATTTGGTGAGATAACAAAGTGTCAAAACACGGGCTCTGTTTGGCAGCGGAAAATTGGATTTTCAATGATAACGGAAATGTTGTGAAAAATATACTGAGTTTAAAGCTGTGAAATATGTTATGAGGATTGACGTTAGCTGAAATGCTGTTGAATTAAAGTATTATAATATTAGATTTTATAATTTTTATATCAAAATTTGTTATTAAATTTAATATAATAAATATAATTTTATTAATAAAACTAATAAAATACTTATTTTTATTAATCTAATTTACTAATAAAATTAATATTACGTATAAAATTTAAATATTTAAATATTATAATAATTATTTATGTAAAATTAATTAAGATAATGTGGTAAGTTAAAAAATTTTAAAATAAAAAATAATGTTGTAAATATTAATAAAAAAGTAAAAGAAATTAATATTGTAATGCATGTGGGCCCAACCTTTATTAAAAAAGTAATAAAAGTATAACATTATACGGGACTCACATAAAAAATTTTGAAAAAAAAAATAATACACAACGGATCCGCTTTATAAGCTCCGCTGTTCATTGGTCAGCTGATCCGTTGGACCCGCTGTGCCGTTTGGCACAACGGAAGTCGGAAGCGGCTTCGCTCCGGTTTCTGCTGTGCCAAACAGGCAGTGTATTAGCACCGCACAAAAACTGAGCAGAGAAAAAAAAAAGAATCTTTCCTCAATTCTCATAAGTCATAACAATAAACAGCATTCACATTGGTACATTTTAATTTCCTAGATTCACTATTTTTTTTTAATATATTCAATATTTTGCCTAATAAATATTATTTTTTGACAATTTATAAATTTTACATTCCACAACAACTCCATCAAAATCTCTATGATATCAAAATATTGATTTTCTGTTATATTATTACTATCATTTGTATTTGTTAGTTATATGTTATTCTCTCTGTAGAATATCTTTAGTGATAAAGGGACAAGTCTTTCCTCTGGTTTCATGCCAGAATGTGCTTCCAACGTGATTGCGCTTGCGCATGGAATGAAGGGACGTCCGGCGCCGTCGTCATCGATCAGAAAAATTGGATCACTATGATTCGTGGATGAGGGCGGAGACATCACTTCGTCTGCTTAATTTCTGCTCATCAGTCACGGGAACAGATTAATTCTCCGATCCGGTCTTTCATCGACGATGACCACCAGCGATGACTTTTTGTAACCGTCTGCAACTGTTCCTGTTCAACATGTGTTATAACTGCTATTGTAAACCGACCCTAGAGAGGAGTCATTTGTCACCGATAACTGCCAGCCATTTTCTGGGGTAGTTACAACTACTTTGGCTCTTCAGAGTTTGACGTCCAAAGGGTGAAAGCAAAGTGCCCGTGATATCACCATCTAAAAATGTTAGGGATCCCAGTAATAGATCTTGTCCCTTGATTGATGTAAATGTAGGGGTCCCACAGAACTTTATGATTGAACCAAAGAGTGACACATCCACTATTAGGATGACTGAGATGCTTTTTACTGGAATCTATCACTTCCGACTATGACACCATGAAACTAGTAACTGAGGCTATGGTTGTTGATCAAGCTGTGATGCCCTTTGGCCAGCAAGTTTGGTTTAGTACTCCACCTTCATATTTTATGGGGTCTTTCATGCAAGGCGTCCTTTAGAGTCATGGCATAATGCTTAATCCTGTTTCGTGTTAGACCTGTTAGTTTATGTGCTATTCAGGTGTATTTATTTTGCTCTCTCTCGAGTGTGATCTGTGCTATTAGTGAACAAATATGTTCACTAGGCAACTTATCTGGATTGTTCCCATTTAATAAAATCTAGGGTGTTTACCCTTGAATAGTTCTCCTATGTGAACCAAAAGTGTGAACCTACTTTTTCAACCATAGATATGATGAGTCTCATAGACAATTTATGGTCCTCCCCACTTTTGTTTTGTTTTATTACAACCATTGGATTTGAAGTTCACAAAGTTGGATCACACTTTTGATTCACATAGGAGAATTATTCACTTACCCCCATTTTTTTAAAAAAGAAAAGATGATAAGGTACAAACATATGTTTTAATTTGATAAAAAATATCACTACATATCTCTCCTTTTAACAATAATATCAGTTCGAAGCATTTGAATATAATTCATTTGGATCTTAATTAAAGTGCTCCCGCCCATCATCATAATCCTCATCTCTTATTGCCTCTATTCGAACTTAATCCTATTTTCTTCGATTTCCTGTCGAGCTTATTCTTGTCTTTCTTTGAGTTGAATCCTCTTTTCTTCAATTTCATTAAGAGCTTCTAGTTCCTACATCGCAATCATCAACTTTTATTCTTCATTCTTCATTTTGTGCTTGTGCATCTTGAGCTTTTCAACGTTTTCAATCAAATATGTATCTCTTAAAGGACTGCTATCAACTCCCTGCCCTTTTGGTGTTTTTTTTGGCCTGAGATGTGGTGGCTTGGGTAGAGAGACGAGGCGAGCTATACGGAGAGTTTGAGAATGACTATAGATGAAGAGATGAAGAGTTACCTGATGAAGAGATGAGAGATACCATAGACGAGGAGATGGGAGTGAATAAAATATTAGTTTTTTAGTATACAGATCATGTAGTCATGCTACAAATCTAGCACATGTGAGAGCATTTTTTGTATTATACAGACTCTCTTCAGAAATTAATGTAGAGTCACTTTTTGACAAATCTCTTGTTTTGATTATGTATAATAGAGATTCACATTGGTTTACAGATATCAGTATCAATCTCATCTTTTGTGCAATGCAGGTGGTAACTCATTAGTAATGCCCAAGATAGTTTTCATGTTGAACACAAAGTCAAATGGTTCTATTTCCTCTTAACAACATGCATGCTTTGATTGTTTGTTCTGAACTAACACCATCAACAGAATAAGTTCAAGTACTTCAAGAACAAAAGAAAACATGAATATAAGCCTAATTAAAGTACCATAGTCTAAGCTCCAATGAGTGTATATATATGTATCACCCAACTTCTGAAAATTAGTTTATTGATTCTTTTTTTTTTTTTTGAAAGGCCCACAGGCCACACACAAACTAAGTCATACCCGAGGGGCATGAATGCCACCACAACAGATGGAAAACTACCAAAATCCCAAACTCCCCTGGTGAAAATAGAGCCCTGTACCTCAAGGTCCTGGACAGATAACCAGACCAATCAAACCATCTCTCATTCTCAATTAGTTTATTGATTCAAGCCTCTTTCATTGAATATCACACCTTTCGTGAGTGTTTCAATAACTTTGTCATAGTGTTGGCTCTAAGTACCTTGCAGTACCCCATTTTGGTTAGGTCCAAAAGATTTATCTTGTTGCAGTCAGAAGAATACAAGATCTTCAAAGGAACCACATGACCAGGTTGCTTCCTCACTCACGATCACATTTGCAAACCAAAGATTTCTCCAAAAGGATACAAGATCTTCTTTGGCACTTAAAATATGCCATATAGATGTCATATTTTAATTTTCCGGCCTCTTGACCATGTTAGAGATCAAAATAATTCATTGTAATAGTTGAGCTACGAAATTAGACCCAAAAATAAAATAATTTAACGACAAAAATAAAACTAAGATATGGTTGAGGGACTAAAAATTATATTTAGCCATATCAAAATCATGCTTAGCTATTTGTCATGTTCAAGCAAATCGGAAACAACATTAGCCAGCCCATTACTCTGGGCCTGGGCCTCCTCAAAGGCCTTGATCAAATCGGGATCAACATTCTCCTCCGGCTCCCACGTGGGCTCATCCAAATCCGTCCATTTCACAAGAAACTCTCTCTTCCCATCATCACCCACAACTCTCTTCCCCACCACCCCTTCAGCCACGGCGTACTCGAGCCCGGCCTCAAAGTCCCGCACCAGATCTTCCCCGATAAACCACGGTTTGACCCACTCATGATCCCCACCGTCCTTCCATTTGACCAAATACTCCAATTGATCACCCTTCCCTCTCTTATCCACTATCTCCTGCACCTCCGCGTACTCGAACAATTCCTCCTCAAAACTCCTAATTACACTCTCCAACCCCAATCTTCTCGCAAATTGCATTGGGTTCCCTTTTGGGATCACTTTCAAAACCTCCTTCGCCAAATCCAACGGCGTCAATCCTCTATCTTCTTCAATCTCCGGATCCGCCCCGAGCTCCAACAACAACTTTACCACACCCGGCTTCACATACCCAGCAGCCATGTGGAGCGCCGTCAATCCGCCGCTATTGTCTCGATGGTTCAAATCCGCACCGGCCTCGGCTAATACTCGAACGCACTTCTCGGACCCGAGGCCGGAGACGAATAAAAGAGCAGTTCGGCCTTCGGGATCTACGGCATCCACGTCGCGGTCGTCATCGGCGGAGAGAATATTGGCGAGAGCCTGATCGTCGGCTTTCTTGGCGGCCATCCACCAGGGAGTCTCGTATTCCGCCACCACGTCTTTCGCGATGTAACTCTGTGGAACCCACGAGGGGGTATGACCGTCTTTCCACTCGATCAAGTACGCCATACCCGACCCATCTTGAACTGCTCTGCTACCGATGATTTTGCTGACTTCTCCATACGACTCGTCGACGCCCTCTTGAGTCTTTGTTTGTTGTGTCAATTGGGACTGCTGTTGCTCCTGGTCTTGGATGGCGAAGAGAGTAAACTGTGGCTTGCAGTGGGTGGGTCTGATGCGGTAGTGAGAGGGTGCAGAGGTGAATTGCGGGGCTTGAACCTGTTTCGGGGAGAGTTTGAGGCGCGAGAGAGACTGGTGCATCAGGAGAGAGTCCATGTTCACTGAAGTCTCACGGGAGAGAATCCTTCACTGATTGCTTACTGGGTTAGTAGAGTGGAGGGTGAAGGAGAGTGGTTGTGGATAAGTAATCGCATCCATTTGGCGATTGTGTTTTGTTTTTCTTGGCTCTTAGGAATGAAATGCGTGGAAGTCTGTGTGGCTAAGAATTTTTGAAGCCAACGGTGGTGGGTCTATTGCATTACGCCATTACCATGGCATGGGCTCCAATACTGGAATCATCGCACATGAAGGCATAAACTGCAGTACAGACCCAATAAAAAAAAAAAATGAGGCCCAGATGGCCCATGAAGATTGTGATTTATTTTTCCTTCTTGGAAGGTTTCCGTGATTACTACTTGTGCTCTTGTTATTTGTTTCACATGTTGAGTATAACTTTGTGACTTGTGAGCAAATAGTTGTGATTTTGTGCAAGTATGTGTAACTCTGGGGCTTTTGTTCAATCTTCAATATACAAGATTTTGAATCCAATTTATGTATTTTTGTCTAAAAAAACAATTTCATGAAAGAAAAACATAACAAATCTGAGGCGTTGGTCCCCGCGGATCCCTACCTCACACGGAAATCTCTATCTATGAATTTTTTTATAATGTTTGACCTCTAACATATATGACTAGTACTCATACCAACTAAGCTATTTAATGTTTTTTTGATTAAAGAAACACAATAATTCAATATATTGTATTAAAAAAACCATTATTATTAAAATGAGATCTAAAAATAAACTATTTTACGCATGTGGAATGTGTATATATATACATATATAATTATTTTCTATATATATATACATGTATAGCGGGGCGGGTTGGGAGGCAAACCAGTCCCTACCCTGCACCGCATGCTGCTTGGGATTCTTTATCCCGCCCCAGCCTCGCACAAACCTCGGATCAGGAAAAATCGACGTGGATCAGACACAAATTGTCATCCCTAACTACAACGATACCGCTAGCCTAGCCAAGGGAGAGGGTCTCGGGACACCAAATCCATAGCCATAACGTGCACGCCCTGCGTCATTACACGAGCCGGTATCTCCTACCCAGCTTGTGTATTAAGGGGCCAGGCCTAGAGCGACCAGTGAATCCAGGAATGGGGGCCTTGAGCCCGGCCCGAATTACACCTCTAGAAGGGCTCTCTTTTTCATGATTTTTGGGCCGGGCCTTGTAATGGATGAAGTTGGGTTTGGGCTTTTATAATTTGACGTCAGATCCAACTATTAATATATGTTTTACACTGACTAGAACTTTCCATGGAAAGACAAAATTTGAGTTGACTTGTTTAAAAACGGTGTGTATATATATATATATAGTATATATTAGTTTGCCAGCAATCTGAACCCAAATTGGCAAATCATGAAGCCAACACTGAATCCAATCATGCCAATCATATTACAGCTCTCAATCTCAATCTCAGTACTTTTGGTCTTTGGAAAGCAACCTTAAATGACCCAACCTTTTATGCTCTGTCAACACTTTCCTTTTTTCATTTTTCCTAAATTCATTATTACTCCCACACCCTTCGATTCTAGTGGGTCCAACAAGACAGACAATCTCAACCACTTGATTTAATTACCATCATATCCACACGGATTCCTTGTGTTGTGCCCGTAATCACGGACATTGCAGCGTCCAGCCCGGACCAGCCGTAACGCGGCTGCGTCAAAGTTTTCACGTAACCGCAACGTTAAGAGGGGTGTTGTTGTCATTTTCTGTAAAATATAGGACCGTGTTTGGTTGATTAATCATAACAATGCTGTCAAAGGTTTCACGTAACCGGAACGTTATGAGGGGTGTTGTTATCATTTTCTGTAAAATATAGGACTGTGTTTGGTTGATTGATATCATAACAATGCTAATACCACCATTTGCAAAGGGCACTTATTACTTATTAGTGATTAGGCACTTGCAATGGAAGATGAGTGTCAACCCTGTTTAAACAATAAATAAACAAATAAATAAAATTCGGGTTGCATTATACTCTTTGCCATAATAAACAATAGACTTCCTAAAATAATAAAATAAAATATTAGAAGAAATATATTTCTATCCGCATCAATATTTGATATCTATATTTAGCAAATAAGTTATATATAAGATTTATGTGAAAAAGGGGGTTCAATCAAGTAAATTTCTCAAAATAAAGGAACAAAATCTCAAATTCATGAAAGAAGACAACCAAACAAGACTTGGCCGTAAATAAGAGCGCGTACACGTGGAAGGTGTTCATTTGACCATTGTGAGTCAAAAAAAATTTCTCAACCCCACTATATGTATTGGCAACTCTCTGCCCAAAAGACGCGGCACCACCTTCACTTAATTTCCTAATTTAATTATATTTTCCTTTCTAATTAATACATTCTTTGGGTTCTTCCTTGCCTTGTATATATATACACACACACACATGACACATTGCATCTTCAATAGACATACTCTGTCTGTCAGTTACTTTCTCTTAATTCTCTTAAATTCTTCTCAATCTCCACCTGCCTCCTCATTGACAAGACCAAACTACACCATCTTTAATCACGGTGTCTGACCATTAATCCTTCAAAGATGGTGGCAAGAGGTGATATGATTTGTCACCTCTGTGTAGTTACAATTACATGGATGGTACTGGCGAGTAATGTCATCAACG
Organism: Tripterygium wilfordii; assembly: GCF_013401445.1. NCBI lineage: Eukaryota > Viridiplantae > Streptophyta > Magnoliopsida > Celastrales > Celastraceae > Tripterygium > Tripterygium wilfordii. The sequence goes on from NC_052238.1 coordinate 15,939,072, forward strand.
CTGAAAATCCTTACAGATTCTTTGACTGGAACATCACCTATGGAAATATCTATCCTCTAGGAGTCCCACAACAGGTATGAATATATATATATATGTTGATGATCTTAATGAATTTGTTGTTTGATTTTGATGGGTGTTGTTGTTGCAGGGGATTTTGATAAATGGACAGTTTCCAGGGCCTGATATATACTCAGTCACCAATGACAATCTCATTATCAATGTTCATAATAGCTTGCCTGAGCCTTTTCTCATATCATGGTGAGGATTCTTTCTTTTTCTTTTTTGGATTCTGTTTGGTAGCTTGATAAGCGTAGCTATGGTAAGTAAATTAAAATAAATCAAAATAAGATTTCCTTATTTTATTTGTAAAGAATATGGAAGGAGTCTGTGACGAAAAGTGAATTTTATTTCCTTTAAATTATTCTTTTGTATAGTTTTTAATTTCCTTACATGGTTGTTCTGAAAATTGGCAAAACCAGGAATGGGGTACAGCAAAGGAAGAATTCTTATCAAGATGGAGTGTATGGCACAACATGTCCAATCCCTCCAGGGAAGAACTTCACTTACACTCTGCAAATGAAAGACCAAATTGGGAGCTTCTATTACTACCCATCACTAGCCTTCCACAAGGCAGCTGGTGGCTTTGGAGGCATTAGAATCCTAAGCAGGCCTTTGATTCCTGTTCCTTTCCCTGAACCTGCTGGGGATTTCACTCTTCTTATTGGAGATTGGTACAAGACCAATCACTCGGTAGGCTCAAAATGCTGTCTGCATTTGATAATCTGTGTAGTCTGTCATGTGTTTGTTGTAATGCTTACGAGGAAAATTACAAATTGGTAAGTAATGATGTTTTATGGTTGCAGATATTGAAGGCTATATTAGATGGTGGTCACAAGCTTCCTTCCCCTGATGGTGTCCTGATTAACGGTCGTGGCAGCGGTGCATCCATCACTTTTGAACAAGGTAATACCAAGTTTTCAACTTTGAACTATCTTCATCATTGAAGACCAAAAGAAAGCAAACAAAGTGGTTTAGACTTGTTCTGTGGTTTGTCAATAGATCACAATTCACAACTATACACAATTGTGATGATATTTGCTTCGCAAGTCGCTATGTGCTGAACTAATGATTTCATCTCTTATTTATAGGGAAAACTTACAGGCTGAGAATATCAAATGTGGGGCTTAAGAATTCACTCAACTTTAGAATTCAAGGCCACCAGATGAAACTTGTTGAAGTTGAGGGAACCCACACTGTACAAAACACATATTCGTCGCTAGATATTCACGCAGGCCAATCCTACTCTGTTCTAATCACAGCAGACCAACCCCCTAAAGACTACTATATTGCTGTCTCAACTCGTTTCACTAACGAGGTCCTCAACACCACTGCGATTCTTCATTACAGCAACTCTGCCAGTCCTGTTTCTGGTCCAATCCCAAATGGACCAGCCACCTATGACATTAGCTGGTCTTTCAACCAGGCTCGGTCTATCAGGACTAACCTGACAGCAAGCGGGCCGAGACCGAACCCTCAAGGATCATACCACTATGGTCTTGTCAACATTACTAGAACCATCCAGTTAGTAAGCTCAGCAGATCAGGTTAATGACAAGCAAAGATACGCAGTTAATGGAGTGTCTTTTGTCCCAGCTGACACACCTCTTAAGCTTGCAGACTACTTCAAGATCAATGGAGTGTTTCGGGTTGGAAGCATCCCAGATTCTTACCCTGCTGGCAAGAAAATGCATCTTGACACATCAGTCATGGGTGCCAATTTCCGAGACTTTATTGAGATTGTGATTCAGAACAAAGAAAATATTCTCCAGACCTGGCATCTAAATGGATACAACTTCTGGGTGGTTGGGTGAGAACTTGCATCACTTTTAACATTACATATTTGTAAATCATATTTTCATTCTTTAACTATTTTGCAAATGCAGAATGGATGCAGGAACATGGACACCCGTGAATCGAAATGAGTACAATCTTCAAGATGCTATTTCGCGTTCCACAACTCAGGTGAAATATTGTTTGTCAAATAACCAATACTGCTAAATAGGCTTTGAAATAGCACTAACAAATGAATACTATGGTTGTATATGCAGGTGTATCCCAAGTCATGGACTGCTATTTATGTAGCATTAGATAATGTGGGAATGTGGAACATGAGGGCTGAATTTTGGGCGCGACAATATCTCGGACAACAATTTTACCTTCGTGTATATACGCCCTCAAATTCGACGAGAGATGAGTATCCAATTCCAACAAATGCCCTTCTCTGTGGCAGGGCCAGAGGCTGAAGTGCTTGATCCCATTAAGCATGAGTTAGTGATTAACGCATTGCGACTTATGTAAACATTCTTTGCTGAGAAAGTGAATTGTAACATTTATTTTATACCATACATACATCGATCATTCTGCAGAAAATAAATGCATTCAAAGTTTTTCTACTGAATAAAAGATCTATAAGTTCAGTTCTGAAAGGGTTCATTGTTCATGTAATAGTGACACAAAAGGATATACATGACATGACTTCCGTTGGTTGTGGGAGTTATTCTATCAGAAGCAATAGATGCTTTTGGAATGCATTTACTGAAGTGGTGGAAACTCCACCTAAATGGGCTGGATGTATCTTAACAGCTGTTAGAAAATCCATCCCAAACAGGCCATGTCCAACTGAACCGACACTTTGCTCTAATACCATGTTAAAAATCCACCCCGAACACTACAAATCGGCCATCGTCTAAGGTACTTAAGTCCAGAAAAGGCCTTGGTTGTGTGAGAGGGAGTGGATCTTTACTTATAAACTATTCGGTTAGGTTATCTCAATCCAATGTGAGATTTTTAGTCTTGACAATTGGGTCGACCAGTGTGCCTACCATGCCCATTTCATTTGGAGATTTCATACTGTTTATTCGGCATTGATTTTAATTTGTAGTTTGCTACCTGTTAAGAAGTAACTCTTGTTAATGGTGTAATTTTCTTGTTTAAACAAACATAAGAGATAACTCCATGAGGACAAATGAACAGGCCTCCTTGTTCTCATCATTGATTGTTTATCAGACAATGCCCATTAAATAAATTTATAGGTATGGACTGAGTCAGACGGCAAAACATATGACTGTTAAGAGATACTAGGCTTTGGACATGCTTAGATAGATGTTTACTATGCAAACAAGTGAGATAGTTGCATATAAATACTTGAAGATCTTGAGCTGTTATGAACACGGAGAAAAGTGAAATAGAGACTAGATTGATTCCTTTCTCATGGCAAAGGTATTGTTTGTTCTAGTCCTTTCCATTACTATGCTTGTTCTTCACAATGTGAAGGCACAAGTGCCTGCCATTTACATATTAGGAGACTCAACAGCTGATGTTGGAACCAACAACTTCTTACTGGAAAGCAAGTTCGCGGTTAACTTTCCTCCTAATGGAGTTGATTTTCCATTCTCAATACCAACTGGAAGGTTCAGTAATGGCCTTAACAGTGCTGATTTCCTTGGTTAGTAACACTAAACTCTCCTACTCTATTACTGTCTATTCTTAGGGACATTATTCATTATATTGTATTAACCCATGTTTCATATCTTTGGAATGGTTTTACAATCAGCTATCTTGATGGGTCTAAAGATAAGTCCACCACCTTTTCTTTCTCTGCTGAGCAACGAAAAACTTCTCAGATTTCATAGCTTCATTGGTATAAACTTTGCTTCTGGAGGATCTGGCATTCTTGACATAACAGGAAAATCAATGGTACTAAAGGACCCTTTTTTTACATATGGTTTTAGCTTATACTCCCTATGAAATGGAATCGATGTTTGTCAATTTTTCTTCGCAGACGGTGATGAAACTCGGCAAAGAAAACATTCCTAAAGGTGTCCCATTGAGAACCCAAAGGGATGTTGTTTCACTGGAAGAGCAGGTACAGCAATTCAAGACTGTCCATTTCATTGTTGAAGCTGCAATGGGTCTGCAAGAAGCTAAAAAATATCTCTCAAAGTCCTTATTCTTCATCAGCATTGGTAGCAATGATATCTTTGAATATTACCATTCAAAGACTAGTGTACCTAAGCAAAAATTCAGATATGGGTTATTGGTTACATTCGAATTTCAAATAAGGGTGAGCTTCCCTCTGTTGATGATGGCAGTTGTTAAACCTTGAAGAAACTAAGGCTTAATGTGAAGTTCTTGAACTCATTTTATATGCAGGAATTACTGAAACTTGGAGCAAGGAAGTTCGGCATTATAAGCGTTCCACCCATCGGATGCTGTCCTTCACAGAGGATTTTCAATGGCACTGGAGGTTGCTTGGAAGAGTTGAATGAGCACGCTCGAGCTTTCCATTCATCGACTCACTCCCTAATGAGCAAACTCAGTTTGGAATATCAGGACATGAAGTATTCCATTGGAAATGCTTATGAAATGACAGTAAATGTTATCGAGAACCAATTTGCATTTGGTAAGCTAGATGTTGCTTCTGCAAGTAATGTTAAATAGACCTTTATATGCAGAAATCTGATCTGTGTTTTTGTCTTGATTGCTTCTCAGGTTTGAACAATGTGGTAAGTGCATGTTGTGGGGGCGGAAAACTGAACGGAGAAGAAATCTGTAGTCCAACAGCTAATCTGTGTTCGAATAGGAGCGAATATTTGTTCTGGGATTTGTATCACCCTACTCAGAAGGCCTCTCAGTTAGCTGCTTTCACCCTTTTTGGTGGTGAAAAAAGATTTGTAGCCCCCATTAACTTTGCTGAGTTAGCCAAGGCTTAAGCAGTCCGGAAGACCCCCACCGCTCCAATGATTTGAATCTTATGATCAATTTTATTTCTTTTGTTTCAATGTAATTCGTGAAATGCAATGGAATAATCTGGTTTACATGCTTAAAAGTGTGTTATTGAAATAATAAGTAATGCTGTTGTGCTTCTGATAATTCTCTTTCAGCCCCTAATGGACTCTCAAGACTCAAATTTATGAGTTTATAGCAGGTGAGGTGACACTGAAGAAAATCAATTCATCAAAACCAGTTCATGGACTATACAGGAATCCAGAACTTCAAATAATCTTTACTAAAACATGTAATTCATTCTATTGTGTGTGATTATCCCCTTTCAGCATCTTTCACACTCTAAAAGGAATTGCATTTGACTATATAAAATGGGTGACAGCAGATAACCAAGATCAAATCAATTCAAGAACTGCACATGATATGTAAGACCTTTTCAGGAAACCAACCTGTAAATCAGTTCACTGAAACAAGTTTATTAACTATACAGCAATCCAGCACTTCAAATAATCTTACTTGCAGTAGAATTCATCCATATTTAGAGCATCTGAGCAGCCATATCGTCGAGGAACTCATGTTTCCCGCTTTGCATCTTTTGCCAGTACTCAGGCTCCTCAAATACCCTCAGTATCTATTAAGCATAAGCATGTTGATTCAATGACAAGTATCTGACAAGATTATTGAAATGAAGTTTCATTGCAAGGAGAAAAAAGAAAGCGCACCACTTTCATAGTTGGCCTTCGCCACGATGAATGTGTGAGGCAAAGGCGTGCCATGAACATCATCATTTCCATCTCTTTCTTATCATATTCACGGTTCAATTCAGGATCTATCAGACACTCCCACAGGCCGCGGCTAAGTAAAGAACTTGCCTGCAAAGTTCAGTGCTTGCTTAAGTGCTTTAAAGCTTCAGAGACACAGTTCATTTTCATTTGCAGAAAAGTCTAAAGCTTAATAGTTTCTTTTGTTACCCAAAGTACTAAGCTTTCGTTATTCGCCTGGTTTTTTTGAATAGCTTCTTTTCCAGTAATGAGTTCCAGGAGCACAACGCCATAGGAGTACACGTCTACCTTCTCATCGATTTTTCCACACATCATGTACTCTGGAGCTAAGTATCCAAAGGTCCCAACAACATTCAATGGCTTCATATTTTCTGAATTTTCCTCTGATTGATTATGTACCATTGCTGCTCCAAAATCTGAAAGCTATTAATCGAATACAATATTAACAAATGAACGGATATGCTATAAATTACTTTGCGCTTGTCAAAGAATCTGAGGAAACTGAATTCGAATGAAAAGACAACTTACTAGTGATTGATAATTGTTAGAAAGAAGTATATTAGAGGACTTCACATCTCTGTGGATGATTGGAGGGTTGCAACAATGGTGAAGGTGATCCAGGGCCCTTGCTACATCAACTGCAATTCGCATTCTCTCGCTCCATTTGAGCGTTCTCAAAGTTTGCTTCAAGCTCCCCATTAGGAGATCATACACAACTGCATTCATCTTCCTACATATGCAATACCCAACTATCCGGACTATGTTTTCATGCTTTATGCTGGACAAAGTTTCCACTTCTTGGAACAGATCCTCCGCTGACCAATGTGTGTTCTTAAGCACTTTCACAGCTACAGCCAGACCATTGACAAGGTTGGCTTTGTACACCATACTATTAGTCCCCTCTGCAATGAACATGGCAGGACTAAAATTATTAGTAGCTGCATTAAGCTCTGTTGATGTAAAACGCTTGCTCGACCCATTTGCTTCTAGGATTGCCAGTCTCTGGAAGAGTTTTTGTGACAGCCAGTCCGGACATTGCACATCTTCATTAACACTGAACTTTCTTGTATTACCACTATTTCGTTTTGGCGAAGAGGTAGGGGAAGAAGGTGCTGTGGTTATGCATTTCTTCAATTGATTTGTGATTATTGGTTGTGCAAAGCTGGCTTTTTTGGATGGAGATATAGAGGATTCAATGATCAAAGATCTATGCATGTAAATTCCTTGCCTTCGGAGTAGAATTCTTCCTGCAATATTGACAACCAGAAGAGTACAAGTTGTTGAATAGAGTCAAAGATTTACCCAAGATTTACTTTATTGATTGAAGACTTTATTGACAAACTCAATATTGATTGAAGACTTTCCTTAATTGAAGATTCGGCAATCAATATTGATTTGTCTAAGTTCATAATTGATGCCTCAATTGTTGACTAATTGATGCCTCAATTGTTGACTTTGATAGTGACTTTGATAGAGATTGTAATTACGTAGATCATTGATTGTAAACCAATGTAATAGCTATATATAGGTGTTTCCCACTTCAATAAAAGTAATTGATTGCAAAATTAAGTTGGTATCGAAGCAAGGTTCTCTTAACATACTACCTCTCCATCACCGTAGCTACTAGGGGCCGACTGCTCCAACCATCCGACAGAAGCCGATTGCTTCGTCCATAACAGGTGCCGATTGCACCATTGAACCAGAATCTCATCCAGAAATTACAAACAACTCATGGCTGAATCCGGTGCTCTTATAGTTCCACCTGTGGTGACGCCAACTCAAGAACCAACCTCTATTCCTTATGGGATCAAACTGAATGGCTCAAATTTCACTCTTTGGTCTCAGGTGGTTACTATGTTCGTTGCTGGACGAGGAAAGATGGAATATCTCAAAGGTACGACCTCGAAACCTACTGTTAGTGACTCTATATATAACAAGTGGATGATGGAGGATGCTACTGTAAAAGGCTGGCTTATTGGCTCTATGGAGGCCGATATAATGAATCTTTTTATTCGTTTACCCACTGCGAATGATGTTTGGGATGCTGTGTCTCAAACATATTTTGAGGGTGCTGATAAATCTATTTTGTATGATCTGTCTCGAAAAGCTATGGCAACTAAGCAGGCAGGGCGACCTGTGGCTGCATACTATTCCGATCTTAAGGTTATTTGGCAGGAGCTTGATCATCGTCGTCCAATTACCTTTACTCAGCCAGATGTGATTAAGACTCGAATGGCTGAAATTGATGAAGATCGAGTCTATTCTTTTTTGGCTGGGCTTGATGATATATATGATTCTGTTCGGGGAGATATTCTTCGTACTAATCCTCTACCTGGACCTGATAATGCTTTCTCAACTGTGAGACGTGAAGAACTTCGCCGGAATACAATGATGTCTTCAGAAGTTCCTCAGATGGCTATGGCAGTTCGAAAATATGGAACTCCAACAAGTTCTTTGTCACTGTCAGTACCTACTGGTGGTAAATGTACTCATTGCGGCAGCACCAAACATATTGTAGATACTTGCTTCAAAAAGCATGGATATCCCGAGTGGTGGCAGGCTCACAAAGAGCGATTACAAGCTCGAAAAGGTGGTAAAGTTGCGCTATGCACCTCACCTACAGTCCCAATGGCATCGACTCCTTCTTCAATGGATACCATGGCTTCCACTACTCCAGTTGATATCACTCACTCTGTGGTAGATCCTACTCTTCTCCAACAGTCAGGTAGTGTTGGTCTAGCCCTTCTTGCAACAAATTCTGAAAAAGATCCCGGTTGGATTCTTGACTCTGGTGCGACTAATCATATGACCTTTGATGCGTCCTTATTACATGATGCTTGTTTACCAAATTGCTCTACTGTCACCAATGCCAATGGTGTTTCATATCCGGTTACGGGCGCTGGAAGGGTTAACTTAACTCCTTCATTATCCTTGGAGCACACTTTATTGATTCCTGCTCTTTCCAATAATCTTTTATCTGTGCCACAAGTTACTACACAACTAAATTGTTTAGTATTAATATATCCTACTTTTTGTTTCCTTCAGGATCTCTGCAGCGGGGAGATAATTGGGCGTGGTACTAAGAGAGAGGGATTATATTATGTGGAAGATGTTAGTATGGGACGATCTCTATCAGCAAAAGGGTCATCTAGGGCATCAGAAGATCAGATTCGGTTATGGTATCATCGTTTGGGTCATGTCTCCTTTGGGTACTTGAAATATTTATTTCCTACTTTATTTTCTACATGTGAACCTTCCAATTTTCAGTGTGATACATGTGTTTTGGCCAAGAGTCATCGTGCTACTTATTCTGATAGTACTAATAAAAGAGTTGTGCCTTTTGCGTTGGTTCATTCGGATGTTTGGGGACCTGCCCTCCCTGTTACTACTTCTACTGGCTTTAGATGGTTTGTATTATTTATTGATGATTGCACTCGTATGACTTGGCTTTACCTTATGCGTCATAAGAGTGATGTGGCTGCTTGCTTCCGCACGTTTCATACCATGATCAAAACACAATTCTCTACTAATTTACAAGTTCTTCGATCTGATAATGGTGGTGAATTTGTAAATCAGGAGTTACAAGCTTATTTTCAGACTCATGGAATTTTGCATGAAACCACTTGTCCTTATACACCACAACAGAATGGTGTTGCTGAGCGCCGAAACAGACAAATTTTGGAGATTACACGTGCTGCCCTTATTGGAGCCCACATGGCACCACGTTTTTGGGAAGAAGCTGTTACCACAGCTGTATATCTTTTGAATAGGGTACCCACTCGTGTTCTACAATTTCAGACACCACTTGATAAATTGGCATCCTATGTAACACTGCCATCGCACCTCACACTTCCTCCCCGGGTGTTTGGTTGTGTTGTGTTTGTACATTTACAGAAACATCTCCGCACGAAACTTGATCCTTGTGCCCTCAAGTGTGTATTTGTCGGTTATCATCCTTCACAAAAGGGTTATCGTTGTTTTCATCCTCCTACAAGTAAGTTCTATGTTACTATGGATGTCACCTTTTCTGAACATGAAATGTTTTTTTCGTCACCCAATTCCACGCTTCCGGGCCCGAGTGGTGATACTGTTGTTGAAGCTCCAAATTGGATGGAGTTGTTTCCTGATCCACTGTGTGTTGTCGATACTGTTGCTGAAGCTCCCTCTCTCTCATCTTCGCTAGTACCCACTCCCGATACTCCTCGTACAGATCCTCCTGAGGTAAGCATTGAGTCTGATGTTAATACTAACAATATTTGTGATAATACTTGTGTCTCGATTGAAACTGACAGATACGTACTCCCACCAAGAAGTACTCGTGGTGTTCCACCAGATAGATTTTCACCAGAGGTTGTGCGAAAAGTGAAATATCCTATTGCTCAGTATGCATCCACTCACCGACTGTCAAAGGAATGCCGAAGCTTTGTCTGTAATATGACTGTCATAGATATTCCTACTACAGTGCAAGAGGCGTTGTTGGATCCAAAATGGGCAACTGCAATGACTGAGGAGATGACAGCACTTGAGAAAAATCAAACTTGGGAATTGGTGGAGTTGCCGAAAGGAAAAAAAGCTGTTGGTTGTAGGTGGGTGTACACCGTCAAGTGCAAGCCTGATGGTTCGGTTGATAGGTATAAAGCTAGACTTGTGGCTAAAGGATTCACCCAGACGTATGGGGTTGATTATCAGGAAACGTTTGCTCCTGTTGCAAAAATTAATACGGTTCGAGTCCTAATATCCCTAGCTGCAAATTTTGATTGGCCTCTACAACAATATGATGTAAAAAATGCTTTTTTACATGGTGAGCTACAAGAAGAAGTTTATATGTCTCTGCCCCCAGGATATGAAGCTCCAGGTGATCAAAGTGTCGTGTGTAAACTGAAGAAAGCCTTATACGGGTTGAAACAATCTCCTCGAGCTTGGTTTGGTCGATTCCGACTTGCTATGAGAAGATTCGGCTATAAGCAAAGTAATGCAGATCACACTTTATTTTTGAAAAGAGTTGGTCATAAATTAACGGCTCTCATTATTTATGTTGACGACATGGTAGTGACAGGCAATGATTCTGAAGAAATGCGTAAACTGAGAGACTATTTGTCAACTGAATTTGATATGAAGGATTTGGGAGGATTAAAATATTTTTTGGGCATTGAAGTTGTTCGTTCTGAGCAAGGAATATTTTTATCCCAACGAAAGTATGTGCTTGACTTATTAACAGAAACTGGTATGCTTGGATGTCAGCCAATTGGATCTCCTATGGAACAAAATCATGGATTGGAAGAGTCTTCGAATCAAACTTCAATAGACAAATTACGATATCAAAGGTTAGTTGGGCGTTTAATCTATTTGTCTCATACGAGGCCAGATATTGCATATGCGGTCAGTGTTGTGAGTATATTTATGCACAATCCTGGTAAACAACATATGGATGCAGTTATTAGAATTCTGAGATATTTAAAATCTGCACCGGGAAAAGGCTTACTTTTTTCTAAGAATGGGCATGCAGACGTATGGGGCTATACCGACTCAGATTGGGCAGGTAAAGGAGATCGAAGAAGATCAACCACTGGGTATTTAACTTTTGTTGGAGGAAATCTGGTTACTTGGAGAAGTAAAAAGCAAAAAGTTGTCTCATTATCTAGTGCAGAAGCCGAATACAGAGCAATGGTGAAAGGTATTTGTGAGTTGTTATGGCTCAAACGGCTTATGGAGGAGCTGAGTTTGTCCATTAAAAGACCAATGAAATTGTATTGTGATAATCAGTCAGCAATTAAAATTGCTGAGAACCCAGTGCAACATGATCGGACTAAACATGTGGAAATTGATAGGAATTTCGTGTATGAAAAGCTAGAAGAAAAAATAATTGAAGTTCCGTATATGAAGACCGAAGATCAGTTGGCTGATGTGTTAACCAAGGGAGTGTCAAATTCAGTGTTTGCTGATTCACTTGTCAAGCTGGGCATGTACGATGTCTATGCACCACCTTGAGGGGGAGTGTTGAATAGAGTCAAAGATTTACCCAAGATTTACTTTATTGATTGAAGACTTTATTGACAAACTCAATATTGATTGAAGACTTTCCTTAATTGAAGATTCGGCAATCAATATTGATTTGTCTAAGTTCATAATTGATGCCTCAATTGTTGACTAATTGATGCCTCAATTGTTGACTTTGATAGTGACTTTGATAGAGATTGTAATTACGTAGATCATTGATTGTAAACCAATGTAATAGCTATATATAGGTGTTTCCCACTTCAATAAAAGTAATTGATTGCAAAATTAAGTCAAGTAGGAGGCAGCAGTTTTATGCATTTCCCAACAAGTAATTCTTTCGGCCTGCAAACCCCATCAAAAAGAAAAGAAAAGACAAAAGAACTTTGTGAGAGAGAACGATACATGGGGATATATATCATATCAGCTTCATTACCCTGAAAGGCTGCATCCAAGTGTAAGAACTGTAGCACCGTTCACTCTCACTTGATGAGTTAATTCAGCAATGTAAGTCTCTCCTGTGCATACTTTGACCAGAAAGTCAATCTGCAAAAGATGTGAAATTATTGAGAAAGAAACTAGAAAATGCCCATTTTGGTCGTCATCTGAGGATTTTGCTTGCCTGATTTGACTTGCAGAGATCTTCATGGATGTGAAATGTATTTGGATCAAAAGTATCATTTGGTTCTTCAACATGTACTGCCAACACATTGTCCCCTGCCTTGCCAACCTCAACAAGTACTCGCAGCAGCATATCTCTGCTACTGTTATCAGACTTCAGTCCTACAACAATTGTTCTCTTCTTCTGCTCCTTCGAACCCAGAAGCGAAAATGGTCCACCATGAAATCGACGGTTCCCCAGCATCACAGCTAGTTGTCGTTCTTCTTCTGTGTCGGTTTCGGGTGATTATCTTGAACTGTTTAGTGGTCCTTCCTCGATAAACAGAAGTCGAGGCTTTGAAAGCGTACTAATTGCCAGTAGGTACTTGTGGCCGTGCAGAAACCTCCCATTTCAAGGCTGCCATTGCTGTCAAGTGTCCATATCGACCGTTTTATGCAACCTGTGTTTGATGGACAATAATGAGATACTTTCATGTGTCTATCTGTTTTTTTTAATCGAGGAATCACCCAGTTCGGCATGCATTTCAAACAATTGAGAGAGCGCCTTTCGAAAGGTTAGGTGAGTGTAAATCTCGAACTATTAAAACAGCCCGCACCACGTTTGATAACATGTAAGATTGGGCCAAAGCTCATACGAACGAAAATGAGGTTCCTAACTCCTTCTTGGAAGAGGGCCTAAAGCTCACGAGACTAGGAAAATTTCAAGGAAATATCTCAACTAGTTCAAACTCCTAACATGAGCAATCAAAGCCTAGAGACGATGAGATATTGTTAGGCTATTAAATTTGGGATCTGTCAGTCTATCTGGTTTTGAAGAATGAGGTTCACTATTTTCTTCATAGATAAGGGTAAGATACCTATCCTATATCTACCAACTTTTAAGTGCGTGAAAACAAATTCTAACCAACTTTCACATCGAATTAATAAGCCACAAGTTGCACTAAATAAAAAAGAGACATTAAAGGTGCTCATTATATCACCCCTCTTCCATCGGACCCATATGTGACCCACCACCGAAATTCAAATGGAACAGTAATCCCTCTTATATGTCAATCAGTGATCTTGACCAAAAAAAAAAAAAAACAAACCATTCCATTGATAAAGAGTCATCCTTCAGAAGAGAATTCAACTACAATGTACCCAAACCAAAATGAGTTAGCAAGGAAACAATTATATTGTTAAATAATGACTCATATTAGAAGAATTAATTATCTAAGGAAAGAGAAAGTTGTATGACAGGGTAGCATACTGTATCAAGAGGGTATTATTTATGTGAATATTGGTAGTTTTATTACGGGGATATAATTATATTTTTGGATATCCAGGTAGCTAGGTATAAAAAGATATAAACTCTAACAGAATGTATTATTGAAATTATCGTATAAAAACAGTTTTAGACTCTGTGGACATAGACACTCTCCCAAACCACAAAAAGAAGTAAAAGAACGCCTAACAAGTAAAAAGAAAGTAAAACCACTAAAATTCCCTTACATGAGAAGTTAAGTGCATATATAGATCACTAAGTGGAAATTGACCCTCATGACCAAATTGCTTATAATTAGAACATTGAGTGACCAAATTTGAAATTTTTTCTTTGGGTGACCTATTTACAAATGAAGGTATCTTTCAGTTACCTATATGCACTAAACTCCTTACATGAGAGACTGAACATTCATGGTTCGAATGGGCTTTTGATTTGTAACCTACTAAGCAAAGTCAGGATCCGGCCCATCTCAAAAAATATAAGGCCCCAACTCACTGGGTAGACCAGGCTTAACAATCACAACAAATATCTAAGGCTTGGCCCAAACCTATTTTCAATATATTTTTAATTTAAGCCTTCGTTGACCTGGAAATTTGAAGGCTAAGTTACTATAATAAATATTAGTACTTCATTTTTTGTGAAGACTGATTATGGTAATTAAATAAGCATGTGAATCAACTATTTCAATAAATAAATCTCTTGTAATCAGGAATATCCCAAAGTCCAAGATCCCAAAGTCAATAACTAATCAATCATTTTCGACGGTTTGATTCGGTTGATTAATCGGTTTTAGGAAATTAGTTGTGTGATGTCGAAGCAGCAGGGAATAGCTGCCGTGCAGTTGGTAACAGACAAACGTTATCTAACGGCAGCAGCTTTCCTAGGGTACCCGACCAGCCGACCTAATGCTTGCAGGCCTAAGTTTTTGTCACGTGCAAGGGGTATATGCTATGGTACTCTCCACTTAGACTGAAAGGTTTTATGAACTTCTCTTCAAGTCCACAAGCGTGATTGATTCACCACATGATTAGTGTAATCATTGGTCAAATTATGGGATTAATAAGGTTCGATTGAATGAGATCAGAAATTATAACGTTGACTAAACCCGTTGCACGATTCACAAAACCGATTGCGTATGACGCAGTAGTATCCACCGAATGTAATCCAACAGTCGACAACTTCTCTCCCACACAATGTCAGGGCCCTTTTGGCAGAAAAAGATTCTCTTCTCGCCGCTCACTCTTTGCATCAGATCCCCTCCGTCGAATACTTGCTGGTTCCTTCTTTCTACCAAGGGTCAAGATTGGATTAGCACTGTACAGTATTTAATAGGGGTGTACACTGAAAAATATGACATCACAAACGAGCCCTCAGGTGCTTATCCTGAGGACGCTCGTTTGTTATCCTTCTTTCCAGTTTCCGCCATGAAAACGCCGTTTGGAATTCGCCACCACTAATTACATGGGCCCCACTAGGCACTCTTACACCTGGCACAAGGCCACGCAATCAAGATTCTCATCTTCGCCCGAAGCGCCATCATCCATAATGCCATCGCCATGTGTAATATTATTACTGCCACGTGTCATCAAGACATCCAGCGTGGCAAAATTGGACGCATTGGAAAAAAGTGTGCGAAGGTAGGGAGGTGGGCTCCACAGATAAAGAACCGTGTCGGGTGTTAACTGCTAAACGCTTCGGTCACGGAAAGGTGGAGGCCCTGCGAACGGCCGTCTCTCTCTCGTTTGCTCCATAACCCAGGACCGGTAAGCATCATCAACAGTACCATCTCAGAGAGAGAAAGCGAAAAATAGAGAGTGAGGGAGTGATACAGTACAATGTGAGTAAACACCGCGAGCGTGCTTTCGGCTACTTTATCAGAATCAGATCATCACTCACCAGAGCCACCAGTCACCACTACTCGCAGTGTTCAGTTACATTTTTCCTCGGAGTAACGGATGTGCTACTGAGATCTTGCGATTTCCTGTGTTGAAGATGGGGAGCGAGTCGTCGGAGGAAGGCTCTGATCAGCAGAGCGAGAGGTGCGGGAGCTACAGTCTGAGCGCGGATGTTAGCGAGTCGGAGAGCTGCAGTAGCTTCTCGGGTAGGAGGTTTGATGGAGAAGGAGGGGCTTCCAGCTCAATGGCTTCGTCTCCCCGGCCTGTTGTTGGGAACTTCTGTTTCCCGGCGCCTGTGGTGATGATGCCTGTGATTGGAGGCAAGGATGTGGTTGTCTGGGACGAGAAGCCTGAGAAACGGGAGACGGATTTGTCCGGTAATTCATCTTGCTCTATTTTTAGTGCTTTGCTTTTCTTTTCTTTTCTTGTTCTGGCTGGAACAATTAGTTCACGCCATGTTTGGTTGCGAAGAAAAAAGAAGGAAGGAAACCAAGAGAGAACGAATTTAGAAGCTTACAGAAAAGTTATATGAAATGCGACGAAGTAATAAGCTAATAATTGAGCACCGAATGGGAATCCCATTATCTAGTGAATAATGCTGCGACGCATCTATCATTTATACTTCCACTCGAGCAGTTACAACTAGAGTTACTAGTAATCTCGTTCCTTGCTGAAGGAAGAAGTGAAGAACCATCTGTTATTTCTTCATTTTAATATTTATCTTATGCTTTTGTGTAATTTGCTTTTATAGAGGTTGAGATGATGAAAGAGAGATTTGCTAAGCTTCTATTAGGCGAGGACATGTCTGGAGGGGGAAAAGGAGTGTGTACAGCCCTGGCAATTTCTAATGCCATCACAAATCTCTCGGGTTATTCTCTATTTCACTCTCTAGCCGCATATTAAATCACTTATTCATGTGTATTCTGTTAAATGCAATTCTTTTTTTTTTTTCGCAATGGCAGCCACTGTGTTTGGTGAACTATGGAGATTAGAGCCACTGGCCTCACAGAAGAAGGCAATGTGGTGTCGAGAAATGGATTGGCTTTTGTGTGTGAGTGATTCCATTGTTGAACTTGTCCCTTCGATGCAACAATTTCCTGGTGGGGGTACATTTGAAGTGATGGAAACAAGGCCTCGGTCTGATTTATATGTAAATTTGCCTGCCTTGAAGAAGCTGGATGCCATGATGATTGGTCTGCTTGATGGCTTTTCTGATACAGAGTTCTGGTATGTTGACCGGGGGATAGTTCTAGGTGATGGTGGTGATTGTGATGTCTATCCACTAGGGGTTTCTGGTCAGAAGCCTTCTATTAGGCAGGAAGAGAAGTGGTGGCTTCCTTGTCCTAAAGTACCGCCAGATGGGTTGTCGGAGCATGCCAGAAAGACATTACAACAGTGTAGGGATTGCACAAACCAGATATTGAAAGCTGCCATGGCTATTAATAGTAGCGTGCTTGCTGAAATGGAGATACCCATTGCGTATTTGGAGACTTTACCAAAGGTGGATATTTAGTTTCTGACTTTTAGACTTTTAGTATTTGTTGTACTGTATGACTTAGATTTGACAAAACTTGCTAGCATGAATGCTGTTGTTTCGCTACTATTATATTTAAGTATTGTGCTCTACCTATGGAGAATTTGACAATTTTGTCATATGCATATTTAAGAAAGCTCTGGAATTATGAATACTACTCTTTCCCTTGTGATTTTTTTCTTAGTTCAACTGCAATGCCCTTAGAGATAGCCAATGACGCACAAAGAATTGCTTTCAAGTCTTTTTCCTTGTAAAACAATTTTCTTTTAAATTATGTGTACCATAAGCATTATATCTTTTGTCTCATCAATTGAATAGATATTTGGTTGTTTATATATGTCATTTTGAGATAATAAATTAAGCTCATATTGGCAGTATACTTCCTGTGATTTAACGTATTTAGAGGGAAGAATTACAGGAGTTATGACAGTAAAGTTTTGGTTGATTTTCAACGGATCGGCTCTGATAACTTTATGTCTATTTCATATTTTTCTGTTTTTCAGGACATTTTCAGTATTTGATAGAAAATGTCAGAAAATTGTTTCAACAACATTTAAGAATTACCAAACAATGATCTTCTTGCTTGTAATTGTTGTCAGTGGAAAACATTAAACCCAAATTGTGATCTTATGGATACAATATTAATATTGAGATTTCTGAACTTTTTTTCCTTTTCCTTCAAAACTATCATGGTAATTGATTTGCAAATGTATTCAGAGTGGAAAAGCTTGTCTTTACGATGTCATCTACCGCTACATAACTGCTGAAAAGTTCTCTCCAGAGAGTCTTCTGGATTGTCTAGACTTTTCATCAGAGCATCACACCCTGGAAGTTGCTAACAGGATTGAGGCTGCAGTGCATGTTTGGAAGCAAAAATACCTAAGAAAGCACATGAAGCACATGAAATGCCGGCGTTCATCTTGGGGTGGTAAGGTCAAGGCCCTTGTTTCTGTCTCCGAAAAGAATCATTTTCTTGCCCAACGAGCTGAGTGCCTCTTACAAAGCCTGAGGCTTAGATTCCCTGGCCTCCCTCAGACTGCACTGGATATGAACAAGATTCAATACAACAAGGTATGTGCTTTGAACCTTCAATATTGTCGTACATGCAGAACTACTTATTATCAATTACAATAACATGTTAGGGTAAACATGACTAAATAATGATGTAATTTAAATTATAATAAATTACTTACTGGAGCACTTACAATTAAAGAAGTCAAAATTCAATGTTGGTGAACCTAAGCATCAGATGGGTCACCTAATGTAAGGTGAGAAAAAATCCAACGGATTTTTGAGTTAATGAATGGTGTTGAGGGCTAGTTGTAATGAAAGCTTACCATATGCGCATCATTATGAAGCTGTTGGTTCCTCAAGCCACTACAATTTACTAATAGTAACACAAGGAACTCTATCAGACTGGACAATTTGTGATGACAATTCATTCCGGAGTTGTTCTCTGGGAGATGCATTCATTGTTTCGAACTTAATGTTGGGGCTTTTAAGCAGTAAATGTTAAAATTAGTCTGTCGTTGTTTACCTGTTTTGGTGAATTTTTGTGGTGCCCTCACTAGCTTTGAAATTTGAACCTGCATTTTCATGAAAAACTGAAAAAGGCATGGGCAAAAGATTATTTTTCTTTTTCCCCTTGTACTGGTGTTAACTGTTTTAGGCCTTCCTAGTTTGTATATTTCCTTTGAAAATTGTCTTGCTTATGTATGGCGATGTGGTTTCATATGTTGTTGAACTAGAAACAATCTTAGAAGGAAAAAATAGAGCATGGAACTTGTGTAACATCTAGATGGTGATAAGGTTAGTATTCTTGCAGGACGTTGGGCAGTCTATTCTTGAAAGCTACTCGAGAGTAATGGAGAGCTTAGCCTTCAACATTATGGCAAGGATAGATGATGTTCTATATGCTGATGATGCGACTAAGAGATGTGCTGCGGCAGAATCAATGTTCAGCCGGGGAGGTGTAGGTGGCATTCCCATCCAGAAGCGAATGTCACCCAGCCCTTTCTCAATTCAGCACACCCCTTATGCCTCGCCATTTGCAACCCCAACCTTTTGCTCTTCTAGTCCAATCACTCGGAGCCCAGGAAGAGTGCCATCCTCTCTGAGGAAGAATTATTTAAAGGAGGCACCAGACTGGAAACTGGAAAAACCATTCCCATCAGACTTCGAAAAGGTTTGGTCTTGTGCCGGAAACCTTAGTGCAAGAAGGGTCTCAGGGGATGCTCCTGAGCGAGATTAACACGGAGGAGTCAACATCTTGAGCAAAACGAGCTTATAGCATCTACTAAGCATAGAAACAGAGTACATAAAGTTGACGTGAGAATCCTTTGGCAATTGGGAAACGAAGAAATATGGCATTTTGCATATTCGTTGAAAGTAGAAATATGATATTCTAAAGTTTTGATCATGATTTTTATTATGTGGTAATTGCTTAGGAGAGATGCATATCCTTAGGCAACTTCATAGGGAGGGTAAGCTGTAACTCGATATTTGTAAATTAAGGCTATATGAGTAGTAGGGTTGAGAATTAAGATGACTAGAAACAATGCTGCTTTTGGCAGGATCATGTGTAACCCTTCTTCAATTTTTTTCATATCATCGTTATTATCTTTGTGCTGATTTGATAGGAGTTGCTTGCTATTATGCTTTAATATGTTACCTTGTCATAAGTTTAATGTCCAAGATTGTCAAAATCGGGATCAACACAATTCAAGAGGTTGACAAGATCGATATGGGGTTGAACATGATACAATGATGATGGGAGGTTGACAAGATTCGATCGTAAATCAAAACAGGAGAGGAGCTCCACGAGCTTAAGTTCATATCTCAGGCAAGATTTAAGCATGATGAGATCAAACAACACAAACAGTCATCTTATATTACGGGCACTCAGAAATGATTGAACAACTTTCACTCTGCAGTGAAGCTATCAAGATGTAAGCAAAAGTTCTATTGAGAAGAGAAATCTGTAACATCTGAAGTTTGCAGCTAAGATAAATAAATGATCAAACAATTTCTGAATTTCAGCAACAAATCATGTGTTAAAAAAGCACCCAAAAACAAATCATGGGATAAAAAGCACCCAACTCTCTGTATCCAATATGTACTGGGCTTAGCATCATCTTTCCAGGGTGGATAAGACAAGGAAATCCATCTTTACCCAGTCGTGGACCTTCTCTTCTGAGATAGGTGAGGGTTTCACTGATACTCCAATGATTTGGTCAATGAAACGGCATTTCTCGTACAAAGGAAATCTATCTGCACTTCACTGAGACTGTTCTGCTGAGTGATTTTGATTTTGCGCCTGTTGCATTCAAGGAAAAACCAGTTGAGAATCAGGATATCAGTCATTATTAAAATGAGAAAAGGGAAGGATACATGATATAGACAAGAAGCTGTTTATTAGGAGAATATTAGTGACAAAGCAAATAAGCTGGTACAAAAGCATAGTAATCAAACAATATTTGCTTTGAGGTAGCATCTAGAGAATGAAGGCGGACTTATGTGATGCATAGCATTATAGACTTATAGTCCAAAAGGAAATGAATTATCCATGGACCCTGGAATCAACCACAACTAGAAACTGAAATTTAACATCAAAGTCGAAGAATAGAAGCAGCTACAAGCCATAACGTCATCTTCACTCTTCATTATGGATGTGTCCATGTTTCTTGATTTTGAAAAAAATATTCTAGCTATTGAGAAGGAAAATGAGCATAGATACTGAGTCATGGTAGAGATACTGAGATACAGATGATTGGACTAGCCAAGGCAAGGTGCTCATGAGGCCATTTTATAAGAGATGGAAACTCGCCCTTACAAAAGAGATACTGAGATACAGATGATTGGACTAGCCAAGGCAAGGTGCTCATGAGGCCATTTTATAAGAGATGGAAACTCGCCCTTACAAAATTGAGATGGAGAATTTCAAAGCAGACTTAACAAGTAGCCCAAAAGTTACTCGATTTATCAAAAAAAAATACATAAAAAGTTTTAGCAATTAGGGGATCATGACAAGAGACAACCCAAAAGAAATTGATTCCCCAAGAATTAGACTCTCGAGGTATATGCACACAACCAGCAACATGCAAATGCTTATTAAGTGTGGCTCTAACTAACCAAGAGGAATTGTTCGTGGTCTCAATAGGAACAGGGAGGCAGCAATTCAGTAACTGCATGAAGAAGAAATGACGATAGCATACGCACCTAACTAAGTAACTATCAAGCCTCAACCAGAAGAGATGTAGAGCTGTAATTAAAGCAACATTATTGATTATTATTATTGCTATTATGTTCTTGAACTACCCTTCCAACAGGAAACTTTTTGATGAGAGAACCAAACCAAGTCAAATGACACAGAAGAACATTTCCCCCCGTAATAGATTTAAAACTTAATTACCATCATGTCTGCTACCCTTTCTAATCCATACCCAACCCCTACTGATTAACTACGAAAGGCCAAATCTTTACATCCAAAACACAAACAAAATAATCAATTTTCCCAAATTGAGAAAACTAGAAACAAACATTAACTAAAACCACATAAAAATTTAAAATGCCAATATCAAACCAGAACTTCACAACACAACAATTAACCAAACCCACGGATAATAGGAAATTAAAATACTGATAGCAAAGAAGAGCTTCAAAACACACACATTCACAGTTTGAAAACAACACAAATAAACATCCTTACCCCCAATCCACAAGAGAAAATCCAATGTGGGGGAGGCCAAAAAATCTTGGAATAGTGAGGATAGTTTCCTAAGGGTCCAATGCAACAACTCTCCAAGTCAAAAACACCAATATCTCGACCACCGCCCATTTCTCCATCTTCGTCCCCACCACTATACTCGCTGCTTACATAGAAGAAGTTATCTACAAAGAAAATGTAATTTCCCTTCGGCAGAGAAAGATCAGAAGCCGATGCCGCAAAAGTAGAATGGTCACCCAAGAACAGCACTTTATCCCCTAAGTTCCTCACCACCACCCACGTCAGCATTTCTTCATCTAATTTGTAGACCTTGAACCTCACAGTCCTCTCGCTCATATAAACAGCTAAATGCTCCAAGAAGTCCTCACCGAAGCCCAGAGGACCACCCTCCGTAGCATCGATACTTAGATACATATCTACCATCAATAATTGCCCCTCACATTCCACCAAGTATTTCTTGTCCCCTCCAAACACAGGGTTAGCCACCAAACTCAGTACCGGTGGCGAGCCAGTAACATCCACATTCACAGTTCTTCCAGTATTGTCGACGGCTAAGAACTCCCCTTTGAACAAAATGACATCATCATAGGGAGACGGCATATCATTGATTGTCGTCCACCTCTTGTTTCCAGATCTGAACAGCGCCAGCTTCCCCGATACATGAATCGTAAGCAACACGAAATCGCCATCAATGCTAACCCATTTCAATGCGACCTTCTCCATGTACAGATTATCATCACCAATCATATGTTTATAATTGATGGAATGAAGCACGTACTCTTGGCCCAATTCACATACACGAATACCCGACAAATCTAAGACCCTTGGGAAATCGCTTGGTAGAGGACTAAAACGATGTCTCGATAATGGGTTCAACAAGCTCTTTCTATCGGGCAAGTCTTCTTCAATTTTGATTACCCAAGCGGGATGAGGGCTCCGTTCCGCTTGATTGCCGAGTCGCGTGGATTGAAGGATGAGTATAGAGCGCTTGGAGAGGTGGAAACCAAAAGTGGTATCGGAGATACCGTCGTTGGGGAGGATGAGATAACCTGGCAAAAAGCGACGGGGCTTGGGGGTCACGCTGGATCGCCACGCAGAGCACACCGATCGAAAACGTAGATGATCAAAGGGGGCCTGGAGGGATTTCGCAATTTGGTCAAGTAGTTCCGGTGGGAGTTGGGACCACTCCGCCATTCCCGTTCCAGGTTTCGGTGGAAATTGAGACACAGAAGAGAATCATTCACACACAAAGACGACAAACTGGTTTCCCAATTAGTTTTCCAACGTGGGCTGGATTTGAGCTTAGCCCAGGCCCAACCTAATCAGTTACAATTACGTTTAGAGAAAGAAAGTAGAGTCCAATCTCAATTACTTTTCCAACGTGGGCTGGACTTGAGCTTAGCCCAGGCCCAACCTAATCAGTTACAATTAGGTTTAGAGAAAGAAAATAGAGTCCAATCCTGTTCCAATCATCAATGATCATTCCCCTCCGCTTAGGGCAAATGCAATGGTGAATTGGTATTGGGCCAACAAAGATGTTGTCTTTTGCTGATGTGGTTGTATTGTAAAATGTGTTTTGTTTATGTGGCTGTATGGGATAAGTGTTTTGCTGATGTGGATGTATTGATATTTGATGTTTTGGTGTAGTTTTGTTGTGGATAATATGGAGGAATGGAATGTTGTTGGGTTGGGTGGAAAGAGAAAGTGTGTGGGAAGAAAAAGTGTATAGAAATTTGTGTTTTGCTGATGTGACTGTATTAGAATACGTGTTTGACTTACTTTTTGTGTAATAGAGGTGGGATCGGGGCAATAAAAATGTTGGCCCAGTAAGTTGTTTCTCATTGCATTTGCCCTTAGCATTATTTGGTGTAGCATTTGGCCAAGGAATAGGAATGACTATCTCAGTATCACCAGTGTTATTAAAATTGGACCGTAAAATCGGTGAATCGGTTATCAAGCCCGTATCAATGTCCGACAGGGTTTTTATAACAATGTCTAGTATAATAGTTTATTACAATGCAATGTTTGATACAAATATACGATACGATAGTTGGTCATTGTAATCGTAATAATCATTACAAAGAGAGTTAGAATGACCATTTCTTATAATAATCCCATGAACGTCTATTCCATAGCATGAAGGAATAGTCAAATAACAAAATCTCTTGCATCTTTTTCTTGTTTATGTTTTTCTTTGACTAAAAATTATCATTCCCTTATGGTTGAGATTATTTCTAAGTACACCCATTCTGATTCAAATCGTTAGAATGATACCTCTCAAATTTACTAATAATAATACCTCTATCTCTAACCTCCTTATCAGGACGATGCAAAAACATCATTGTATATATATATACTACACTTCAATTAGTCTAAAAATATATGGATAAAAGTGACCTCACAAGAGATAAATGTACGTAAAAGGAGTGCAATAAAAGTTTTTGAACTAGAGGGTTACACCTAGAAATGGCCTAAACTACAAGGGTTTGTTTCTAATATTTACCCTTTAATTAAATACTCCTTTTTTATCCATTAACTAACACAACATGTAAAATATGAAAATATTGTGGAATAAATAAATAAATAAAAAGGAAAACACTTGAAATCTGTTGGACCCCACCGAAATTCTCTTCTCAGATAAACACGTACAGAATGTACGGACATATATAAATCACCGAGACAGAGACAACATAGAGAGCGACGCACACCACATAGACACTAGAGTAAGAGAGGGAGGGATGACGGGCGGCGGTGGAAAGAAGACCAAGAGGCGGCTGGAGCAGCTGCCGTTGGAAATCCTAGAATCCATCATGACTTGGCTCGATGTGGCTTCGATCTGCTCCCTGGCTTGTACATGCAAGACCTTGGAATCCTGCGCCTCCAATGTCTTAACGTTCCTCGATAAATTCCATTTCCCTGTAAGTCCTCTTGTATCCTTTCGAGTACGTTCTGTTCTTTTGTTGCGAAAGACTAGATTTTTTTATGTGGCTTGTCTCTGTTTGGACGTTGAAGAAATGAAATTGACTTCCTTTTGAGTTAGAACCCCCTAATAAGCGTTTTGTCTCTGTTTGGCTTTCTTGAGTTCAGCTCTTCGTTTTCATGACCAAAGTAATATTACAGGGTATTGATATGATCTTGGTGTCATTATTTATGCGAAAGAAGGAACCTTTTCACCTCCAACAATAAAAAATTTAATTATGATACATAGGGAGAGTGTAATTATTTCATTCAGCAACTAAATTGCTGGGAGGTTTTGAAAGTTAACAACTTTTGTTTTGTTTAGGATCACATTGCGCCTACGATAGAGTTGTTGGAGCGCTTGTTGCCGCTAAATCCTAATTTAAGGAGCTTGAAGGTGGATTGTGAAGAGTTGGATTGCTCCAATGTTGATCTTATAATTAAGCCATCTTTGCAAGAGATTTGCCTACGAAACTGTTTTCGGTTTGATGGGATGCTGTTGTATAAGATTGGAAATCAATGCAAGGATCTTAGGTGAGTTGTATGGTTGTGGTACGTATCGCTTTGGTTGTGCTTGTAAAGGTTATTACATCTTGGATTGTGTATATCGTTAATTCATTTGCATTAAACCAATGTCATTTTATGCGCTGACTATTTTTCGTTTCCATTTAAAGCATTGTTGTAATCAGAGATGTATTTAATTTTTTCACATCAGGTCACTCTACGTGGCATCGGTGGCTGACCGAAGAGGAATGAAGATTCTTGTGACTGATCTGGAGGAAATCCTCAATAATTGCACTCAGTTAGAAGTAAGGCTCTATTGCAACTACTTAATTAGTATAATTTTGATAGAAACTGTTTTAACTCCTTACATTTCTTTTGAGGAATTCATATTTTCAAGTTTAGGCATTGATTAGATCAGCCCTCCATGTGCATTATAACTATGTTTGACGTATCTAAAGAAACTTGGAGTTGCTACAATTTTGGAAAATTTTCTAGTTCATGGTACTTTATTCCGCAGTTTTTTGTGGTTTGCATTCATTGAGGCATTAAAACAGCACTTTGTGACCTTGGTGGGGGTATTTAAGGACAGGTAGTGACACTCTGTCGCTTTTGAGGATTGGGTATTTTCTACTTATGCCTTGATAATATTGGTTTTTCCTGATGCTTGTGATACATCTTTCATCATGTTGTCATCACCTGGCCTTGTTTTAACAGTTTGTTTCTCTATGATATTGCGTTATATATTTTGTCAGAGTAATTAGAATTGAAACTACTGAAACTTTTAAGATCATTCTTAGCTCTTCTTGATTTTCGGAATGTTTCATTCTCCACATATTATTAACATCTTCTACAAGGCAAGCGCTTGATCCCATTTGAATAATTGGTACTACACAGAAATTAAGAGATGACGAAAGATTTTTAATTGTGTTCGTATCAGATATTTCTTATATTATGGAAATTATATAAATTGGTTTAGTTGATTAGTTTTGAATTTGTGTTCGATAATATATGCATAAGCATTCATGGGTGCATTTTTTTTCTGTTTGATGACCAATGAATGCTCAAAGGATGCCAAAAATATTTACACTCGAAGTAAATTAATGCAAGTTTCATGCTCGTATTAACCTTCACGAAAGTGGTACTTCATCGGGGATAGGTTTTTGTCTTTTTACGGGTTATGATGTTATCTTATGCAATGGCACCCACTATTTTATTCTGGACTCACATCTTTCAATTGATTTTACTCTTGCAATAACTTAGCTGTGCTTTAGTCAACATCATTGCCTTTTAAGATTTCAGCAACCAAATATTTTTCGTAAAATGTTGAAGAATTTTTGTGGTTAATTCCCTTCTTGACCATCCAAATGAAGAATTGGATGATAGATGGTGTCTTAATGCATTGCATCATTTGGTTAATCAAATTTCACTGAATTCTAAATACCAAATATCTCTGAGTTATCTTTGTTGTGCGTTTTTTTTATACCTTTTTTGCATGTTAAAATTTCCAGTTTCTGTGATATCTTGAATCTTTTACTGCATATCACCTATTATCTGTTTCCTTTCAAATTTTGTTAGGAACTTGTGCTGATGATTAGTTTATCGGAATTTGGCCCTCAGCTTTCTACTAAAATTTGGGCTCCAGCTTCAGATAAACTCACTTCGCTGGAGATTGGTTCTATTGATTCATGGGCGGTGGTTGAGACACTAAACTCAAATGTGGGACAAGAAGGATCCTCATCCAACGTATCATGCATTAAAAAACTGCGTCTCTCCGTAGACCTCATCAGTGATGCATTGATTGCTGCTATATCAAATGCTTTGATTTCCTTGACAGATCTTGATCTTCGAGATGCTCCATATTCGCAACCTATAATTGATTATGACCTCGCAAACTCTGGTCTTCAACAAATTGACCAAATCGATTATGACCTGACAAATGCTGGGCTTCGAACGCTTAATTGTAACGGGGAACTTCGACGCCTCTCCATAGTTCGTATTCCAAAGTACAGGAATTCCTCTTTCATGGGAGTTAATGATGCTGGGTTAATATTTTTGGCTGAAAAGTGCAAAAAATTGGAAAGCATTTGTCTTGGTGGCTTTACTCATATTACAGATGTGGGTTTTGAAAGATTATTCTGTTCGTGCCCTAAGCTATACAAGTTTAGAGTGTTTGCAGGGAACTCTAAATTTACTGGTCAGGCATTCCGTGATCTCTCTACAAGTTCCCTTTCTTTAACTCATGTCAGCTTGAGAAAGTGTAGCTCTTTGACGAACATAGCAATTGTAAATTTGGTAGAGAAGTCGGATCTGCAAATCCTCGACTTGAGAAGGTGTGAAAGAATTGGGAATACAGCACTTCGAGCTATTGGTTCCCTTTCAAAGTTAAAGGTTTTACTACTGGATGACACTAATATAACTGATAAGGGATTGTCATTCTTAAGAGGGAGAGTGATAAGTTCATTGGTTTCATTATCCGTTAGAGGATGTAAACAGCTTACGGGTAAAGGCATCTCTAACCTATTTGAAGGCTTGTCGAAATTGGAGTTGCAAAGATTGGATATGTCAGACATTCCTGAACTCACTGATGATGGAGTTCTATCATTTGCAAAATGTCATTCTCCAATTACTGTGCTCCGAATCGGAGGGAGTTCACTCATAACTGATATTTCAATTGAAGCGCTAGCCCATAGTGATTTGCAATTGTTGGATCTCTATCATTGTGGTGGTATTACAGAGCTAGCCTCTCAGTGGTTCGAAAAACCTTACTTTCCAAAGCTAAAATCGTTGTGTTTTTCAGGAAGCATTGGGGCAGATTTGGCTATAAATAGACAAAAATTATATGTGGGATGGTGTGGCTGTGAGCAGAGATCTAGCGCATTGAATCTTTCGGGCAATTTGGACAGCATTGATTTTAGTGATTTTGGTACTAAAGATGAGGAATATTTGCTATTCTAGGTGGAAGGGCTTCGAAGCGATGAATATATGACGGTGGGAACTCTGCTGCAGCCACTCCCCAACCGCCGAGCTGGTGCAGTAATTTCTAGCACAGTTATTTTTTAATAATTTATAGTATTTACATTTCTTGCTGATTAAGAAAAAAAATAAAGAAGATGCAAATCTGGATTATGGATTTGCTAAGAACTCAGATATTTCATATGGTTTCCTTGTTTAGTAAATGCGGGGAGAGACCGCAAGACTTTCTTGTTTAGAATTTTTAATTATCATTTGTTATGACTTTACAAGCGAATATGTGGCTGAGTTGTGGGGTGTCTATCACCGATCCCGTCCTTTTGAATATTAACTAGTCTATGCCAGTGGCTAGAAGCTACAGGGAAGTTGACTAGATTGTGCATCTAGTGATCTTTGTGCTCACAGCTTCTGAGATCATCTGAACTCTGAAGATAGTATTAAGTACAGCTTTTCCCTTCTTCTTTTTCGTTAGGTTCTGAACGCAGCAGCATTTTCGTATAGATGCTCTAAGTTAGCCTAGGCGAATGTTTCCGCGTTCGCTCAACGTTTCAGCTCGGATGGATGGTTGCTAGACGAGCAGAAAGGATGATGCATCTGTTTTTTCATTTGTCAAAACATTTATCGAAGAATGGTATTCTGCAATTCTTTTAAGACGCAATGATATGTTAATGGTGATAATAGTACTGCACAGGGGAAGGTTGTTGCAGGTCCAGGCAGGTTTGATTTGAGTTTGCTGTTCCGGAGCTCCATTGTTATGATACTCAATTAGTTGTTCAAGTTCCATAACTTGAATTCAGGAGCTCATTGGACTCTTTTAACAATTTTTGTGTTCCTTGGAAAAGAGAGGTATAGGTTTTTTTTTTTTTTCCTTTAATCTCAATAGTTTGAAGAAAAGTGAACCACTCTACTGATCAAAAGCAAGAAATTACTCTGGCCTTAGAGTTGTGCTTGATGCGAATTCCAAAAAGGATCCTCTAAAATATGATTTTTCGAGTATTTCGAGATGTTAAATTGTGAAATACATTAGTGTGAATCAAAATTTTCAGTCGGATTACTTTTAATAGACAACGTAACCAAACTATTTAACTTTTATTGATTTTTAAGCTAAAATGAATCAGGAATGATTTCGCTATTTTTTTTCTTCCAAATGTGGTTTAAATGGGTTTGGGATGCTAACATGAATTTGAAATTTATACGAAGAATTAGTATTAAGTGGTGAAAATGAATTTACAGCGGGTCTGGACTTTCATAAAACTGAAGGCTGAAGCTTAGGAATTTTTTGCAAATAACAGAGAGTTTAGGGGCGTGTTCGTATTTTTTCTAAAATAAAATTGGGATGATTCTGTTTGGTGTTTTAACTTTTACGTCGTCACCATGATCTGTTACAGTGGATAGTTTTACGGTACAGTTTGAGGAGAAAGAGAGATCCAGAGAGAGAGCGATGTCCAGCCGCGAAGACAAAAGTAGTGAGGCTGGGGTGGAGCAGCTGCCATCTGCGGTACTCGCCACCATAATGATGAACCTCGATTTGCGTTCCATCTGCTCGATGGCGTGTACGTGCAAGAGCTGCAAGGCCTGCGCTTCCCACATCCTCTCTTTTCTGCCCAATATCAATCTCCTCGTAAGTCCTCCCTTTCTTTGCAATTACAATCTTAATATAGATGAAATCGGAATAGTGGGTCTATCTTTTTCATTCTCATATTTCTTTGGACTCTGCTATCTTTTCATTCTCATGTCTGCGGAAATACATCGATATTTCCGATTAAAATTGCTTACTCAGCTTTAGGAATAAATGACTATTCCATTCCTTTCTCCAGAACGCAGCGAAAGAAAATGAAAAAATTTGACTTAACCTAGACTTATTTGATGGTGTTTTAGATTTGTATAAAATATCAAAAGTTATTTCATTTTTACCACTATTATGATATTTATGTAATTGAAGACCTTTATGGTCTTTTGCCCCTGTTTGATCCCTAGAAATGTGAAAAGTTTATGTACTTTGTTTGGTCCCCTGTTGATGTATAGTCATGTGAATGAAGCTGTTGAGAGTGAAAATTATAACTTCATTTCTATTGTTCTTGGAGAATTTCCTCTCTTAGTTTCGGTTTATTTTATGGGAAGAGCTTGAATCTGAAGTTTGAATCATTTCGTGATCTCTTGGAGAGAATAACTAAGACTTGGCCTTTTCTTTTGGTTTTTCACTCTGTAGTCTGTATTTATTTCTGGGTTCCTAGAATGTGCAATTTTGTCAGTTAATAGATTTTCTTAGGAAATCGTTCATTTATGTGATGATGAAGATATACTCCTGAGTACTGGCTGAATTTGAATATTGATTGGCGTATTGGCGTCATTATTATCTGAAAGAAAACCCCAAGCTGAATACCAATGTTTTAAAATGTAGTTTGACAAAATACGGAAATTTTAGTTCTCATATCCAGTTTCTTAGCAACTAATTAACAAAATAATGGGCAGGCTTTGGAAGTTAATGCATTTCTTTCTACAGGACATTGCGATAACTACAGATTTGTTGAGGCCTTTGTTGCCGCCAAATCCTCATCTAAGGAGCTTGAAGCTTGATTGCAATCGGCTGGACGATTCTTCCATTGATCTTCTATTACGACCTTCTTTGCGTGAGCTTAGCCTTCGGAATTGTATGGATTTCAGTGGGAAACTTCTGTCTGAAATCGGACGACGATGCAGTGATCTGAGGTGATCTTTTTGCTATATGCTTAGGAACCTTGTTTTATCCTTAAACTCATATTTTCTTGACGTTGAATTCGTAGGCACCAACTTCATAGTGTAGCATCAATCTTTTTTAACTGTGTAATTTCTTTTCTGCTTAAAACATTGTTGTGATCGACTTTGTATTCAAAATTCGCATCAGGTCTCTCTGCCTGGGATCAGTAGCTGGGAAAAGAGGGCGGATTATTGATATATATCATCTGAAGGAGTTAATCAGTCGTTGCACTCAGTTAGAAGTAAGGTTCTCTTGCAAGGCCATTTTGTTAAATATATAATTAAAGCAGCTAATGCGGTATAAGAAGGGATCATAAAGCTTCTTATGCTGAATCTCTTTTGAGAGATTCCTCATTGACTAGATCAGTCCCCCCCATATGCATACTGAATGTTTCCCAAAAGAAATAATTTTACTATACCACTCGAGTTTATTGTATACTTAAAAAAGGAAATTGTTCATAATCATTGTCATCATCTCGGATTTGGTACAAACAGTTTATTTCTTTATGTTAGCTTTCTGTCTGTCTACACAGTAAATATTCAAATTATTAAAAAGTGTTTAGATCATTCTATGAGCCTCTTGATTTTGAATATTACTTTCGTCATATGTTATTTCACAGTATTTGCACTTTCTTGCTTGTTTCACTGTTCAGTCACTCACAAGCGCTTTACATCATACTCTTGGCTCATGGACACTATCGTTTGTTGTAATTTTATAAATGCTCTCATCTTTCCGGCACATTTGATGAATAATTATGAAGTGTCGATATTATGTTTTATTTTATACCAAATTTGCTTAGCCACCCAGCTGGCATATAGTAATCTAGCATCATGCATTGGTTTATTTGATGATGAAGTGCTGTGCTGGTCACTTGGCCTTTATAAACTTTTCGTCAGTTAGTTTAACTCTGTCATTCCTTTAACATGTTGAATATGCTCATCAATCCGCAGCATAACTTAATTATACCATCTCAATATTCTTCATTAAGTCTTAGGTACGCTCCTTCATACATATGTGTTCAATAAGAATTGATGAAAATATGATCCTATATAGAAATGAATGGCAGAAATGAATACACGTAGTGAATTTCGTTGATTTTCTCATAGACTTATGTAGCCGATCCTAAACTTTTGGGATAAAGGCTTTGATGATGATGATGACTCCATTTTAGCATTGAATAATATTTTTGCATGAACATGCATGCATTGGTTTTTGTCTGATAAGTGATAACTAATGAATAGATAGAGAATCCAAAAAGATGTCTGCATGAAGAATATTGATATCAATTTTGCCTTTGACTAACCTTCAGGCTTTGAAGGAATAAAGTGATATTTCTGAGGGTAAACTTTTTGTCCATATTGTCTTATGCAACTACTCTTTTCAGTCCAAATATGTGTATCCACTTGATTTTACATTTTTCATGACTAAAATGGAATAGATTAAAGCTTTAAATACAATATTATTGCCCTTTTGAATTTTGTCAAACACAAATATTTGCTAATCATTCATCAATTTTCAAAAAATGTGAATATGGGTACTTTTATGCAGTTAGTTTTCTCCTTCGCCAGGTGCTAATTGATGTTTTAACGCATGGCAGCATTTTTGTTGACGAAATTTTCCTTATATCTAGATGGCAGATATCTTTGAGTTGTCTTTTCTGTGTGTTTTCTTGTGCTATTTTTGCTCTTTACAATTCGTAGAATTGTCGTCTTTTTATTGTATAGTTTGGATTTGTCTATACCACTTCACCTAATATTTGTTGTAAATTTTAATTGTTGTAGGTACTGGTATTGATGTTTGATTTCTCTTTATTTGATGCTCATCTTTCTGCGCAAGTTTGGGCTCCAGCTTCTGATAAACTCACTTCCCTCGAGATTGGCCATGTTTCTTCAATAGAAATGACTAAAATGCTAAGCCCAGATGTAGGACCTGTTCGATCTGCATCCATCCTGCCTTGCCTTCGGAGGTTATGTATTTCAGTTGACTATATTACTGATGCTATGGTTGGTAGAATATCAGAGGTTCTCATCTCCTTGACACACTTGGATCTTAGAGATGCTCCTTCCATGGAACCACCATTTGACCTCACTAATGCTGGCATCGGGCAGATTAATCGGCATGGAAACCTGAAACACTTTTCATTAGTTCGGAGCCAGGAGTTCCTTGATACTACTACCTATTTCAACCATGTTAATGATCTTGGTTTCCTCCTAATGGCTGACAAGTGTGCCAACTTGGAGAGTATATGTCTTGGTGGCTTTCGCCGTGTTACAGATACAGGGTTCAAAACGTTATTGCATTCTTGCTCTAAATTATACAAGTTTAGGGTGTTCTGGGGAGTCCAATTAACTGATCTGGTGTTTCATGATATCTCTGCAACTTCGCTTTCTTTAACTCATGTCAGCTTGAGATGTTGCCATCTTATGAGCAACCATGCAATCGTCAATTTGGTATCCAACATGGATTTGAAAGTTCTGGACTTGAGAGCATGCAAAAACCTTGGGGATGAAGCCCTCCGAGCCATTGGTGTTCTTCCAACATTAAAGATTTTGATACTGGATGGCACTGATATAAGTGATGTGGGATTGTCCTCCCTAAGAGGGGAAGTTATAAGTTCATTGGTTTCGTTGTCACTCAGAGGCTGCAAAAGACTTACGGATAGATGCATCCCTGCATTATTTGATGGATCTTCTGAATTGGGTTTGCGAGAATTAGACTTATCCAATCTACCTAATCTCTCAGATGATGGAATTCTGTCGTTAGCAAGATATCGAGTTCCAATTACCACTCTCCGACTGCGAAATTGTCGACGCATAGGTGACGTTTCAGTGATGGCATTGGCCTCGATGCAGATTGATGAAGGCAGTTGGCAAGGTAGCAGCTTGAGATTGTTGGATATCTGTGAATGCGGTGGTATTACACAACTAGCATTCCGGTGGCTAAAGAAACCTTACTTTCGTAGACTAAGATGGTTGGGAGTGACAGGAAGCATAAATAGGGATATTGTGGATGCTTTAGCTAGGAATAGACCATTCTTGCATGTAGCGTGCCGTGGTGAGGAGTTGAGAGCTGACACATTGGATGAGTCAGATGGTATGGGCAGGCATGATCATTTTGAAACTGATGAACTTGAGCAGTTGATCCTTGATGGATGGAATTATAGTGATGATGAGGGGATTGTGGATGCTGAGAACTACGGAGAATTTATGGACGAATAACTTGCAATACAATTTTCTTATTTTCTTGTGAAGCTGCTCTTGTTTTATAAATATGCTGCTGCTTGTGATTCTTGGTACGAACTTCTAGCAGAATACATTGTCCCATTCTGCTTCCTGGTTAGTCTTGGTACTTTTTCAATTTTTTGTTCAGTATTATGGCGTGGTTCTGCTTCGTCTCCTCCATTGGTCTGTTGTGTGCAGAAAGGTTCCGGTGATTATTACTGAAAATCATAACAATGGGTAGCCGTGAAATCAAACAGAATTGGCATTTAGTCATCGTTTTTCTCAGCCCGTCTCTTCCAACTACCTTTTCCTCCTGCTCCACTGAATATAGATATGTTTATGCTATGGAAATAGTCGTTGAGTTGTTGCATTTGATCATCCTTTATTTAGTCTGAATTAAATAAATCTCAAAACGAAATGTAATTTTTGGTCATTGACATATACATATAGGTCATGTTTCAATCTAGTCACTCACAATCCAAAACTTACAAATGTAAGTGATCAATTGACTTCATTGATCGAGACATAACAAAATCTGACGATCAAGTAAAGTCAGTGACGAATTTGCAATCTTTGGATTGCAAGTGACCAAGTTGAAATTACCAAATAACATTTCCTCAATCTAAACACAATGTTAATGGAGATCATTGGAACTACAAGATGGCATTGTTGAAGCCCATGGGCCCTCAAATTGGACATGAATCACATGCCATAAAACAAACTTGAAACTTGTAGTCAAATGTTCTCATACCATGCATGTTTTTTGCATGCTCCCATGATTTCTCGTCCTGTGAGACACAAGAAATTTAAAAAAAAAAAAAAAAACTATCATGTCACCGACGGTTTAATCTCTGACAAAAGATAAATACTAAAATAAACACTAGAAAATTGTAAAGAGAGAAGAAGAACACGAATGGAATTGTTACTTGTAAGATGAATAATGCAAATTTTCAGTCCACCTACATGGGATTCGATGGGGATGGACAGTCCACGTCATCGAACACCTCACCAACCCTCTCCCTCTGTGGGACCCATCTTTCTATCAGATCTGCAAAGCACACCAGGGGCAGGGATGGGAATGGGATTATGGGGGAAGGGAACTAGGGAAGGCAGGCGGACTAAACAGGCAGTGGGAGTAGTCTGTCTGTGTATATCACATTGTCTTTTGACTTCGATTTCCAATCTTGGAGATATATTAATTTATTATTTAATTAATAATAAATCATATAAAAGCAGCAGACAAACAGGCAGCATATGAGCATATCCACTTCTCCTCTATGTATGGATAAGATTTTTATATATACTTTTAATAAACGTGGGAATTTTTAGGTATCTGGAGACTCCAACCCCCAACCCAAGCCAAGTAGTGACTACGAATACGTCTTCTCTCTCTCTCTGTGCGCTGTCATCTTGTATCAACGGCCACCGCCCGCCGCTTCGCTGGCAGGAATTACTGTCCTTTGGTTACCTCCAAAGGCCACATTTGCCACCTCATTAATTTAACTATAGTATATACATACAACTCTAACTCTTATCTTATATACATTATTATTATTATTATTATTATTAATTATTAATTATAAATTGCATCAATTTAGTCTTCTTCCCATTTCCATGCATGTGTAGGTGTGGAGGCTTGTTTACTTTCTTCATTTATGATAAAACTAGATTCAAACACTTTCTTCACATTTCTCTCTCCCTCTCTCATTACATTGTTCTTCATATCACGGTTCTTGATGATTAGAGACCGATGCTAGAAATCTCAACCCACTCACATCAACAATGTTATCTGATTTAGGTTTATTGGTTTCTGTGAGACTCTCACTACTTTGTTTTTCATGCACCGTCTCATTTAATAGTACTTAGACCCCAAAACAAGACTTCGTTGATAGATAAGAAGTTGACTTTTTTTTATAAAGCACATTACTTGGGTAAGATTTTACATAGATAAAATATATATTGGGCACAAGCTTTGTCCACGTCAGCGCTTCTAAATCAGTTCTAGGTCACTGAATCACCTAATTAATCATGTAATTAATATAATAAATAAATCTTTTCATGGTTTATTCTCTTGCGGATGCGAATCGTGCATGCAGCTCAAACCAAACCTCCTCCTCCGCCACCCACGTGTTCTTACGATTCCGAGTTTCCTCTTCACCGCGTGAGACTTAATTATAGGCATTTTTAAAATTACTTTTAATCCAATCAAATCCAATCCTATCTCTAAGTTGGTGATATTATTTAATAATTGTCTTACCAAATCAACATTGTTATAAGTCCTAATGTCCTATGATAAACTCATCGAGAAGCAAAAACCCTAAATAACTAAACTATGTTTATAATAAAAGATTGATAATATTGATTTGATATATTGCATAGCACAAAATAGCTTTTATATAATAGAAAAATAAAGCCAAAATCAAACATAGAGTCTAAGACTCTGTTTGGCAGACAATTTTGACAGTGGCATATATTATAGTATATATTGTGGCCGGTAGTAGATATGCTCGATAATAATGGTAACAAATAAGCTATCTGAAATGTTGGTGGTGTTTGGTTACATTTTTATTGGTAGTATAAATCTGTTGAAAATGTAGTGACAAATTTTTTACAGGAGTATTATACATTTAAGTTGTAACATATATAAATAAATAATAAACAATTTTAAAATGAAGATGAATAATTAAAATTAACAGTTTGTTTTTCCTACAGTTTTAATAAAATTTTTTTTTTGTATACAAATAAAGTCAATGAATTAATATAATTATTAATGAATTTTGTATTTTACAAAATGTGTATATATTTTACAAATAAAGTTCAAAAACAAATAAAAAAACATTTGACTATTACAGTAAGTAATTTGGCTATGCGAGTGATTCAAGCAGGGGTAATCTGGGCAACTCATATTTAATGTGAGGACATATTGGTCAAGAAAACTCAAATTGTGGTAAAATAGTCATCTCAACTACAATTCCAAAATGCTACCAAAATTGTATATTTATTGTACTTGAAGTTGTTGTTGCAAATCAAATAAAAAACATGAGAATCAAATCAAGTACTCTCAGAGGCATCAAATCAAATCAACGCCTCCGAGAAACTAAATCAAATCGATGCCTCCACGACATCAATTCAAGTTCGACGTCTTCAACGAGGGATCAAATGTCCTTCAAATCAAAGCGACATCGAATTCAACTCAAGTCAAAACAATGTCAAATCCAAATCAAGTCAAATCTTCGCCAACTGTTAATAAGATGATCACGCAATAGAAGAGCACAAGGTAAAAGAGTACGAACCCAATTTCAATCAATATATATATATATATATATATATATATATATATTCTAACATTTCTCCTCACATATGGATTGAGAAATCTATCGGCCCAACACGTGCAAAATGAATGAAGCTCAACACTTGGGATAAGAACAAATCATAGTTAAATTGCGAAACCTAAGGTTTGAACTCAAAACCTCTTGCGACCTAGGTTGCTTTTAATTTGTTCCTACGGCAATCAAGCAATGAGTAAGAATACGAAGCATATAATAAAGGGGAAGTGAACCCATTTCCTCCTTTATGGTGGTTTGGATTGGACATGAAATTAAATCCGCCAAGCATCTATACTAATTGCGATAGGAAAGATCGATAGAGTTGAACAAACAGCTGAATGATAGTTCGCGATTGAAAGACTTTCTCACTAAGATAACAAAATGTTCTTTTAAATTATGGCCAATGCCAAGGATATAATAAGTAGTGATTTCAAATTGAGAGATCAATCGTACTCTGACAACTTTATAGCTTAGCGCTGCTCAAAGAAGTCTGCCGATCCTGAGGTGAGCGAGGGTGCGATGCTTGGGTGAGCACTGAGCAGTGGTGTTCCCCTATACTCTAGCCAATAAAATGATAATATTGATTCAGTACAACATATACAATCTCTAAAGTGAAACCTATAGAGTATAGACCAAGAAAACTTAGTTAAAACATCATCAGAACATAAAATCTAACATAAACTAGGAAACTAAATAAAAAAAGGTTGGAAAAAAAAAGTCACATTATTCTCACTCTCACATACAATGAAAACGATGAATAACAACAAGACAAAAAAAGAAAAAGGTTTCACGTATTGAACTGTCTGCAATCTGCATCTTCCCTTTTTATCGACGATATTCATTCTCCACCTCACAAGCCACCATCAAGAAGCAGACATTAACATATATTATTAATAATTCTCTCTCATTAAATTATTTCATCAACTAAATATTTAGCTTATCAAAAACTTATTTTCTTGAATAAAAAATTAATTTCCAGCAATATTCATATTTCTGACAATTGCATAGGCGACATAACAATCCAACTAAATATATATATTGACTATGACGAATCATGAGCCTTTGGACATGTTAATTCCAAATAGTTTGATAGTCTCATTTTCTTCAATAATCATAGGAAATTACAAAATATTAATGTTCAAAGCTCGACTTGGTTTCTTCAGCTAGAGAGATTATATATCTGTGTGTGTGCGCGCGCGCGCTCGCATATATATATATATATAGAGAGAGAGAGAGACAGAGAGACAGAGAGAGAGAGGGATCACATACACTGCACAAATACATATGAAAAATATGCTTGTTTTATGGTTTGAAGAACATAAGAAATCCAATTTTAAAAATATATGCTCCGTAATTCAAATGACCTTTATACCCCTTCTCCCAACATCGAGGAGTGGCGGTAGATTGTTGGAGTTTAGACTTTGGATTGATGTTGACATGTCACATGTTGTCCTGGCCCCCAAAGAAAAGCAGTTTTGGGGGTGAGTATGCCACCTAAGCAACAGGGGGGAGAAAACTGTCCTCTTGCTTTATTCTTATCCAATATCAGTGGGCGCCTCTGAATATGCCGTCCCCGGTTCTTTCTTCTTCTTCTTCTTCAGTAACTTCAGTTCTCAGAGTATAGTGAAACTGTCAAAAAGAGCGTAGTGATAGTCGATATTTGATGACTCCTTGATCTCTCCCATCGATGGATATTGAAGATCGACTAACACAATAATCCTCAGGCAATCTTTTATCATTTAATACAATCAATACCATAATTAGCAAAGATTCGTCCTCTCATCACATTTGATGCATGACTCCTTCATCTCTTCCATCCATGGATGCATGACACTTCTATTGAAGATTGACTTTGACAATTCGGAGCAATAATGTAGCAGTAGCACCCGGATTCAGTGGGTAGAATCAGAAGCCTCTGCATGTCAAGTTTGGTGATGTTGAGCTGGCTATCGAGTGGTGACCCGCAGAAAGATGTGAAGTAAATAGTGACAAACGTTTTTTTTGGGGCTCAAACTAGTATGAGTTGGTGTTGAGTTTAAGAAGACAAAGCCATGTGGGTCAACATGGGATAGTTCAAAGCGGACAAAGTGTGCTACTAGTGCGAAAGGATGAATTGTTATAAATACTATTGTCGTCACAAGTTATGTTTTGACCCAACTTACTCTGTCGTCAGGTGATAAATTTTTGTGTACACGGCCTGACTTTTCGAGGTTAGGCCCAAATTACATATTCAAACGATTTTGTACCTAGCTTACTTTGTTATTAGGTGATACATTTTTATGCACGCATACATAACTTTTCGAGTTTAGATCCAAAATGGATATCCAAACGACTTTGTAACTAACTTACTCTGTTGTTAATGATAAATTTTGTCTCCGGCCTCCCCATCGTTTCTTAGAGGTGAGAAAGTGAATAGTCAAATCCCCAACAATCCATATTTTCCCCAACAATTTTTGACTCCTGCATTCT
The DNA here is from genome assembly GCF_013401445.1 of Tripterygium wilfordii. NCBI lineage: Eukaryota > Viridiplantae > Streptophyta > Magnoliopsida > Celastrales > Celastraceae > Tripterygium > Tripterygium wilfordii. Next base: position 15,978,857 of record NC_052238.1, read on the forward strand.
AATATATACAATCACAAATTATATAGCAACAAATATTTCAATAATGATTAAACTATAGATTTGATAATCACAAATTAATGGTGAAAAAAGCACTTCTTGTTTATAAATTTAAAACAATACTATTTTCAAACCGTATGTATTTGTTTCTATTATTATTTGAATAATTTTCAAAATATATCAAAGCTTGGGTCAATTATTTTATTGTTCCATGATTTTTCGATAACCAAGGTTTCCAAAAAAAAAAGTATATATAAGAGGGCAAGTAATGGAATACAAATAGGCACAAATATTCATAATGTTTCATGTTTTTCACCCACGTCTATTCTTATTGTTTTGATTACAATAATACAAAATGTACATATTTTATTTATTAAAAAAAAGGTGGATGAGTAAAAGAGATACATTAATTTCAAAAGAATCAATAGTAGATTTATTCCTTTAATAGGTTTATCTTTCTTTTTTCAAATATCAAATAGAGTACATTCCGAAACATAAAAGAGCATTGGCGATGGTGGGACTGTCCCCAGTAAAATGATTGTGCTTGCAACATCAAAGCTTAATAATGCCAAGCCATCCGCTAGGCCGGGGAACTTTAATAGGTTTATATTGCTAAGGTGGACAAGGTGAGACACACATTAATATCGGAGATGAATTTAACAATTATATAAGTGAGATCCCATGGAAGAGGATGCTTCCACAGTTCCGCTTCGACACCTCTCAAAATTATCATTAATGAATTATCATTATTATCATCCGAGGTTTTATATCTTCAATGAATATATGAGCCTTTATGTTTACGGTCGGTTATATGAGTGTAAAAGTTCAACGAATATTTACTACTTGTATTAATTTCTATCTAGCATCATATTTTTATGACTCATTTTTTTCTTAGATATCATAGATATACTTTGTCGTATACAAATTCTATCTATTATCTTGGTTTACATTATTACATACCCATACCATTAATAGTATATAAATAAAATAATAATTGATATTATATTGACAAGCACGTAGGGGTGTCCACAATTGATTCGCAAACTGAGAACCGATCCGTAACCGTGGTTATTCGGTTTTTTGGTTACGATTTCGGAAATGGTTATGATTTTAGTAAAATTTTGAATATTTTTTCGGTTAAGGTTATTTCGGTTATGGTTACGGTTATAACCTAAAAATCGAAAAATATTAATATATATTATATATATGTTACATATTAGTATATACTATATAATATAATATAATATATCTTATATAATATATGTTAAAATATTATATATATATATATGTTACATATTGGAATTGTCGAGACGCCATGGGAGGCCAAGTAGTATTTGTGAAACTCTGATTATGTCTCTATAAAAAATTATAAATTAAGATACCAATTAACCTAATTATTACACAAATTATAAATTAAGATTGATTAATTGAAACTCATGATGACTATTATTTTAACTGTGGTGAGATAATATATTAAGATTTATTATCATTATCATGAGTTTTTATCAAACTTTGTTAGACCGAGTAGGAGTCGATCATGGGCTATTTTCTCTCTCTCTCTATTTAAGACTTATTCTTACTTCTCCCATTTCTTTAAAAATCGAAAACCAAACCGATCCGAAAAATATAGTTATTTCGATTTGGTTATCTGAACATATATGGTCCGATTATGGATTTTAAAATATCATAACCGAATCAATTCGAACATTTTGGTTTCGGTTAAAAACGGAACCGAAAACTGAATGTACACCTTACAAACACGCAAGATTTGATAAAATCCACGTCGGCGTGATTCACTGCTGCGCAACTACCCCACCCTCCCGTAAACATTCTGATTTCTATTCCGAGAGAGATAGGAGAGGGAGAGAGAGAGAGAGAGAGAGAGGAGAGAGAGATTCACAGTTGCTCATAGACAGTCACAGCACCAGAAAACCACCTCTCCTAATTTAAGTTTATTTAATTTATAAATTTAAATTATCTTTTTCCCTGATTTGTGTTCAAGTTCTTCATATAAAGCCTAACTGGTGCCTTTATGTTTGCTTCTCTTCTCACGTATATACCAATCAATTATACTGAAGAAAAATCCATAGCGTTTCCTTGCTGCGTTGTGTTGTGTGCCTGATAATTTTCTCTTGTTGTTTTCAATGGTGTTGATGGAGGAGAATGATAGTTGCGGGAGTAGAGTGCACGATACGTTGTCGTCGTCGTCGTCGTCGCCTGTTCATTGGCGGCAGCAGAGGCAGAAGCTGGAGGTCTACAATGAGGTGCTCCGTCGACTCAAAGAGTCCGACAATGAAGAGTCCAATCGCCCTGGGTTCGACGACGATCTTTGGGCTCACTTCAATCGACTCCCCGCTCGGTAACTTTACCTTCATAGTTCCTATTGATTATTATTTCATATTATACGTATATTCAGTTCTATTATGGATTTTAGATTTCAGGCGCTGGATGTATTCGATATTTTTCGCGAAGATTAATGACTAATCTTTGGATATGGATTTTTCTTAATCGTTCGTGTTGCATATATTCCTTGCACTGACCTACTTACATACACACACGCATATGTGATGGTCATGGTTACTGTTTAGTGGTCATGGTCACCACATTGTTTTACTTTTATTTCAAAGTCTCTTTTACTTAAATTCATTTTTGCTAGATTTGGAACGATTTTAACAGATGGTTTTGATTCTTTCTATTTCCTGGATTAGTCTGTTTGTCTTTTTCATCCATTTGTTGTTGTTGTTGTTTTTTTTTTTTTAATTGCAGGTATGCATTGGATGTGAATGTAGAGAGGGCAGAAGATGTTCTTATGCACAAGCGCTTATTGCATTTGGCTCATGATCCCAACAATAGACCTGCAATCGACGTGCACCTTGTCCAGGTGAGTTGATTCAGTAGATTTATGGCTGAGTATTGAGCTTACTGGGAGCTGATGCCTATTAACATCTATCTTGAGAAGTTCTTAGGGATAAAGTACTAGAAAATTATTAATAGGGCAACCCTGGATTTTGGATATCGATTTCCCCATTTGAAGATACATGGTTCAGTAATGTTTATTCATTTGCGACATAAATCTTTTCTATATTATTGAATAACTGTTGTAATACTGAATTCAATGAGTAGTCACAATTTCACTTTCTTGCTAGAACTTACAAACATGAAGAAAAAATGGTTATGAGGGTAGCTTTATTTTCTTGGAGGACATTGAAATTTTTTGATTAGATTGATGGCTCTTGACTTTTTTTTAACTTCTTTTGTTGTGGTTGAAACAGTGTCTGACTTGGATAAATTAGCTGCTATCTTGTTTTTACCAAGCTTGTTTTCTTATTTCACTTAGTTCTTTTGAAAACAAGCTTTATTAGTTCAATATGTGGCAGAAGAATTCTGAATTCTCAAAAAATGATGAAGTGTATGGTTCCTGTTTGTTCCATGCTTTTAAGTGGCAATTTTCTCATGCTGGATTAGGAATCTCTGTTGCTGTACAAGCTTTTTGTGAAACTATTATTGGGTTTCCATAGGTTTAATTTGTTCTATCGTGTATCATTATCTGATTTGTTGCATTTCAATTGCAATATGAAATTGCTCTCTTATGGCAGGTTCATCATATATCTGATTGCAACTCAGCTGATTCTATGCTTTCGGATCTTCCTGCTGAAGAATCTCCACAACCCAAGAGCAGACTGAGGTGTGGTTCTTACAATCAGAATCTAATGATTTGTTGAAAGTTGAAACCCTAATAAATCTTATGATAGTATCTGAGCATATTTTTCAATTTGCTGTATAGTCTACATTAATTACTTGCTATTCTGTCTTAAGTTTTGTTCTTGAACTATATATGGCTGACTTCTTAGGCTGGATTTTTAATTGTCAGTGTACATCCACCACCAGCTTTTGGTTCATCGCCTAATCTTGAAGCCCTTGTACTTGAAGCAAACGAATCTGAAGATCAAGATGGGGATAGATCCTTACATGCTAATTCACAATATTCTCGGTAACTAGTTTCATCCAGAATTGTCCTTAGGCTATTGCTGGCAAAAATTGTTAAAACTGTCTAGTTAAATAGGTCATGGTTTATCTTGTGTAAAGTCATAAAGCACTTTTTAAGTTTGACTCTCCTTTTTATTTGTTCAAAGAAAAAAGAAACAATGAAGATTACTTAGAACACTCATGCCTCAAGTAGTGCTTTTTTTCTTTCTCCCCCTTGACAAACATTAGGCAGTGGTGGACTTTTCTAGAGAAGTTATGTGGGGCCACACATGCAGACACCGATACTTGCTCTCATGCCCACATATTTTGAAGACGAAACTTAGAGGATTTTAAAAAAAGTGGAAGTATGGTAGAGAAGTTTTTGAAAGACAGTTGTCAAGTGTCTTTTCCATGCATTTCTTGTTTCTTTGTAAGAAAAGATTTTTGATGCCTTATTGTAGATTTGCGCTAGCTCTTAAGAAAGAGGAAAATAGAAGGCTATTTGTTTCCCTAAATCTTACACTAGTTCTTAGTCATTGGCATGCTATCATCACCTGGACGTCAATTGTCCTGTTACTTACGTTGTCTCGCTTCTTCTGTCATGTTTGTTCCAAATGTTCTATGCAACTAAATCATCTTTGTTTTTAAAAATTGAATCTAGATTTATTGTCAAAACTTCAAAGCATATGGTTTGATTGGCATAAAATAAGCTAAAGGTGTAAAATTGCAATTCTTGTTTCTACCGGTTGTGTTAGATAGTTATTACATGTTCTTTATAGATTACTTTGTTTGAATTTAGCTATCTGGAAAAACTTTGAAGTTTGAACAACTTGGTTTCTTCATGGCCAGCGAGATAATTTTTTTTTTGGTAATTTTATATGGTGAACTTTATACAATTTTTGCAACTCGATTTAATTGTAGGCCCCTGCATGAAATTACATTTTCAACAGATGACAAGCCGAAGCTTCTCAGCCAGGTATGTGATAGGATTTCCCTTCAAAGTAAAGATAGAATGGGCTTGAAAATGTTCATCATGAACTTGGAAAGTCATAGTCTTTACAGATTTCTTGTTTCATTTGAAATGTTGTTTTGCTAGATAGTTTGTGTAATAGAAAAGTCATATAAGGTTCCTTAACTCTCTGGTTTGTTATATTCAATGAATGCTTGTAATGTAACTATAGTTAATTCTTAATATTAGTAGGTTGACTGATGCTATAAATTCGTGTCAAGGAGGGTACTTTTTTGGAATTGTGCTTGTTATGCTTCAGTTTTCCTGCATCAGTTTGTTTTTAAAATGATATTTAAAATAATTTTCCTTGCCAACTATCTCTATGTTTATGTGTCTGTGTGTGCGCTCATGCGTTCTTAAGTGCCTGTGCTTAAGCTTTAGATGCATGTTCACAACTTCACATGTTTTGAGCTGATGGCACTTTACTACTGGATCATCTTGTTTAGTATCATATATGATTTCCAAGCTATACTTATGCGTTAAATTTTCAATTACAAGCTCTTGATAGCACTTGGAGTATGCAAAGAATTTTCATTGCAAGTACTCTTATAAAGTCTCTCCCGCATGATTTGGTCACTCTTCTTCTGCAAAATTGCAGTTGACATCCTTACTTGCTGAGATTGGCCTGAATATCCAAGAAGCACATGCTTTTTCCACAGCTGATGGTTATTCTTTAGATGTTTTTGTCGTTGATGGTTGGCCATATGAGGTACTCTCTCGTCTCTATTTTCTTAACTAAAAGTGTTGCTGATGCATTATACTTCTCATTATTTATAGGAAACAAGGGTTATTCAATAACACTGCAGACTGGGAGAGTTTTATTTTCTTTTTGATCATAAATTTTTTGAATATATAATTTTCCTTTCGAGCTTTGAGTTTAATCAAGTATTTGAGTCTGGAATACTCTTGTTTAATTGGAAGCTAAGAAATCTATATTTTTTTTGCTATCTTAGAATACACAGTTTCCATTTTTAGCACTTCAGTAGGATATACATATATTTTGGCTCATCTTTGCACCCACATGACACACCTGGTATTGGAAAATTCAGGAAACGGAACGTCTTAGAGCTGCATTGGAGAAGGAAGCCTTAAAGATTGAGGTAATTACCATTACTCATCTGTTGTACTTTAATTACACAGGGAATTCATGAGCTGCAAGCTGCATAGCATTTGTTTGTTTTTGGCTTTGTCCTATTTCTTTCAGTGATATAGAATTTACAGCGATAATCTTGAAGTATCTTGTAAATTGATTCTACTCGTGTGAAAAAATACCAATTGAAAAGTGGAGGGTTTCTTCAAACAACAAGGAGTTGGGTAAACTATTCAATCAAATGTTATCCATCCCTTCTTGAGAAAGAAGTCAGCTATTTCTTTGAAAATTTGTGCTCAATTTCAAATGTGGCAATTTGATAGCGTAATTCTTATTCTAGAAAGAATTATTAGTTTCTTTGAAGTCCTTCAGTTTCAAATACAGTTAAAAGTCCCTAAAAGGATGATTAGATGGCCTGATATGCATTGCGACGCTTATTGCAATGCAATATGATGCAGGAGGACAATATATGTTTACATGTATTTGAATTTTTGAAATCACTACATGACATGGTTATTTTGGGAGCGTATTTGTACTAGGTAATTGGCCAGACTACTACAGATGGCCATACCATGCCATGCTGGGTTTTGGGGCATATAATGAAATATGGGTGAGAGTTAACTTGGCTACTCCGAAGTCCAAAGGAAGAGATGAAAATCATGCAGCTGAACCTGATCAAATTGATTAAGGCTTTGCTGTCTTGTCAAGGGGATTGGTTTTGTTGGCTCAGAATCTTCCCTATCTACTATATGTTATCGACATGTTCTATAATCTAATCTGCTAGTGGGTTTTCGATGACTTTCCTGTCTTGTCATCCTGCAACAGCAATCTGTTCTCATTGATTGGTTTGTCTTAGAACTAAATTGCAGCATGCTACTAAAATATTTGATTGCTGCAAAAAGTAACTTGTTTTCTTGGAATAGTTAATTACTCCTTATATTATGTATACATGACAAGATTCTAGCCAAGGCTTTGAAAGTTCTCTTTTGGTATACGTATATCTGGTTTTTTTAGATTTTTTTACCAATCCTTTTCAAGTTTTTTCTTCTACGAGAATGATATCTTTTCATTCTGATCTTTAGGAGTTTCTTATGTAAAGAACCAGTTATGCTTTTTATGTTTTATTGATTTGTTTTCCCTTGCTTTCATGGTTTATTCTAACATTTATTCTCCATTTCACTTTGAACGGTTTGCTTTGCAGAACCAGGCTTGGCCAGGTCCTCGTTCATACTCTCCATCCAGGGAAAATGAACAAGCTGGATTACAATCTGATACTAATCACGTACCAATACCTAATGATGGAACTGATGTATGGGAAATTGACCCTAAACACTTGAAGTTTGGGAACAAAGTTGCATCTGGATCTTATGGCGATCTGTAAGCTCACTGCACAATAGACAGAAGTACTTATTGTGGATATATATCCAATTAACTATCTATTTGACATATGTAGGTACAAAGGCACATATTGTACCCAGGACGTAGCTATAAAGATCCTCAAGCCTGAACGTGTAAATACAGATATGCAAAGAGAATTCGCTCAGGAGGTTTTTATAATGAGGTTTGTGAAATTTTATATAAGCGTACTAGTTATCTGTTGACCAGGTTGTAGGATTCAGAGCAATTAAGGATATTTTTCACATAAATAATGTAACAATGGATAATGATATAAAAGTGAAAACTGCAAATAAATAGACAAAGTAATTTGTAGTTAATACTTATGAGTATATACTATATACCGTGAACTAAACAAGAGATTGTCTTACTATTAATTCTCTGAAGATAAATCTATAAAGAAATTTTGCTGCAATTATTTCATTCGAACCGACAGTATATTTTAATGTCTTTATCAACATTCCATCATTCCAGCTTTGAATTTTCCAGTTAGTTGGTTTTTCATACTCTTGAATAAGTTTCATAAATGATCTGCAATGTATGAGTGTGTATATATATATGTATCCTAAAATAATAAAAACATTTCTTCAACTGTTTGCCAGTTTGAAATTGTAAATTGTTTATTGAAATTGCAGAAAAGTTCGGCACAAAAATGTTGTACAGTTTATAGGTGCATGTACCAAGCCTCCAAGTTTATGCATTGTAACAGGTAAATACAAAGAAGTTTTAAAGATATACAAAAATAGGATTTAAAATTTCTCTTCCATTTAATTTTACTGCTTGTTACTGTTTCATCCATTTCATGTTCTATTTTTTTTCCCATTTATATAGAATTTATGTCTGGTGGAAGTGTGTATGACTACTTGCACAAACATAAAGGTGTTTTTAAGCTGCCAACCTTACTGAAGGTAGCAATAGATGTTGCTAAAGGGATGACCTACTTGCACCAAAATAATATTATTCATAGAGATTTGAAGGCAGCCAATCTTCTTATGGATGAAAATGAAGTAAGTTGCTTTCCCCATTTAGCATTTTCAGTTATGTCAATCTTATTCCTCCATACTCATAATTATTTTCTTCAATTATTACGTTTGATTTCATGAACGCGGTAGATATACTATGAAGAAGTTTCCTTTTTACTACCACGAGATTATGCTACAATTTCATACTTTTGCCTGATGAAGTTTAATATTGCTGTTCTTCCTACCTTTCGATGCTTCAATTATTGATTTCACTTGTCTTTTGATGTGAAAGGGAAATTATTGCATTGCTATTCTAAAGTCTTAAATTTTATTCTGTCTTTTCTGAAGTGGAGAAAAACTGTGTATCATGATATGATGATGCACTTGCCTGGGGAAAATGCTGGTCTCTTGGTTTCAAGTCCAAAGTATGGCTGATCTCAACTAGTATTCGTATTACTTTTTCAATAGTGAAAAATTATTTGCATGCTCACGTCACTTGTAAAAATATGTGGTTTCTTAAAGTAAAAAAAGATTGTTTTTAGGGCTTCGTCTCTTATTGTGTAACATATCATGTTGTAAATAACTGCAGTTTTAAACTAGAAGCTGCTGCACTTTTTCTTTTTGGGAAGATCTTGAGCTTTGGAGATTCTTGATTATTGAATTGTCAAAAGTTTGTTACCAATTTGAATTATATTTTCTCAGTACTCAGGATTTTCCACGGCGTCTCTGTTTCCTATGTTACTGCAAATGGTTAACCTTTTCATTCATCCATTTTCATTTCAGGTGGTTAAGGTTGCTGATTTTGGTGTTGCTAGAGTGAAAGTGCAATCTGGAGTCATGACAGCAGAAACAGGGACGTACAGATGGATGGCTCCAGAGGTGAACCTTTTTTTTTCTTGAGCCTTTAGCTCTATTAAGTTGTTTGCAAGTGTTCCATGCATACGAAATTACGAATAGCTTTACTGTTTTTGTCAGTCAGAATTTGAAACCATCTACCAAATTTTGAGTAGAATCCTCTGTAGAGAGCATTCTGGTTGCAAATTTTGAGTTTAATTCTCCTCGGCATCTCTGTTTCCCATGATGCACATGCTTGTTTTCCTTAATCTAATAGTACATCCATATTGTTCATTAGTTTTCTTCGTTGTAATTGCTATGTATCTTCAAGCTGGCTATAATATTTTTTTGTTGTATTTGTTTCAGATTTTCTGATTGGTTATGCATCTCACTAATATCTTACATTTATTCTTTTTCATTGAAGGTTATAGAACACAAGCCCTATGATCACAAGGCTGATGTTTTCAGTTTCGCAATTGTCTTATGGGAGTTGCTAACTGGAAAGGTATTAGCTATAGTTGTCATTACTCAACTGAAAACTTGAAGTTTTTGTTTCCATTACTTATGTTCTTGTCTGGGTTGCAGCTTCCATATGAATACTTGACGCCACTACAAGCAGCTGTTGGTGTAGTCCAAAAGGTACATGAATTATTCTTGAACATTTGCTGAATCTATATGTCAATATTTGCTTGTCTTGATTGTTCCTAAGGAGGTAGAAGGTTGTGACGGGTTTTAAGGCAGCCATTATAGCCCCAAATTGAACCTAGAAGGGAAAAAAAGGCTATGCGAGCAAAAGTTACCTGCTAACTTTAGCTGACATAATTTCAGGGTTTACGACCTACAATCCCAAAACAAACCCATCCAAAACTCACCGAGTTGCTTGAGAAAGGTTGGCAGCAAGATCCAACGCTCAGACCAGACTTCTCTGAAATTTTGGGGATTCTGCAGCAAATCGCCAAGGAGGTATGCTGCATCCTCGTCATGCTCCCCTTTCATGCATGTATTTGATTTTATAAATTCAGTACGAGATCTTTTTTCTGTCGTCAATAACAAATTGTTTACCTTCTTGTCTTATTTCCATTACACAGAAATACTCTATGTTTTGTTATATATATAATTTCCAACACATTCATAAACAGGTTGGGGAGGAGGTTGATCGAAAGGAAAAGTCATCAGGGGGATTCCTGTCTGTCCTCAGGCGGGCGGGCCACCACTGATGTTGTGGTAGTTATTAAAAAGTTTGATAACCCAAAATGACGCCACGCCAACGATCTTATGATTTGATTACATGAGTAGTTTTTTAACTGATTTTGGATCAACACTGTACAGTATTTCCCAAACCAAACGTCTTTTTCTTTTTCGTATATTTTTCTCCCTTTTCTTATTTCCCTTTTTGAAAGGTTGATTTGTTATGTCTTTGCCCCGCCCCGTTTAATAATCTCTTTCTCATGTTATTTAGTATCCCTAATCGGTATTTAAGGGATGCTGATATGGGTGAGGTTTGTAACTGGGATCATTTCAAGCAGGTTATTATTAACATTATGCGTTTTCTTACGTATGTTTTTTGTTGTTCATATGTAGTAGAGCTGTACAGTCTTAACATGTTACGCCGTTAAATCGGGTCCTTATCTGCATATGACTTGATGGATAGATAGTGGTAAACGCAGACGACCTTCTGTTAATCTGAGTGGGTTTGGTGCCTTCTGTGGTTGATCTTTGTTAGATGAGGAGTGAAGCGAAATTAATTTCCCTGCGTTGCTTGAAATAATAAAATGAGTTTGTTGCACTTTTGTTTAGTATAAAAGTAACTATTTGGGTGATACATTGGCGGTGAATCTCTATGGAGTTAAATCATATTGGATTCGAAAGACCCTCATTTCCGTTCCCACTTAGAGCATTACTCTTATGGTTACTGTATGGACCAAAAGTCGTCAGAGCATAAATCCACACTACAAAGCCCGTGAGAGGTTTAATCGACAAAGCTAGACGCACGAGAGTCTTAGTCAACCAAGTGCATGGCCCAAGATTCGACTGCTATATACTAGATCAAGGAGAGTTTTAGTCAGGCCCGATAGGCTCAAGGCTCAAACAAATTGACAACTAGATCCACTAGAGTCTTAGTCAAACTCGCAAAGACCCACAAGAGTCTTGAGCCCAACTTAAAAGGCCCATGAGAGTCTGGGTGGTCTACCTGTGAGGCCCAAGAGAGCTTCGGTCTACATAAAGGCCCATAGAAGAGCAAACACCAGCAAGCTTATGGAGGCCCTTCTATCAAACAAGGGCCCAAAGCCCATGCCGCTAAGGAAGCTTCTATTTGTGTGCTTGAGCCCAATCAAAACCAAGGCTCATTCGTACGGTCAACACGTGCTGGTCACGTGACTCAAAACACTATAAATAAAGGAGAACCCTCATTATTTACTCTCTCAACTACTTGTTACATCTTTCTCTCTAAAGCCTTTCACTTCACTCAATAAAACATTTACCCCACCAGTGACAGACTTGACCGTCGGAGCTTCCCCGGTCGACACCACACCGGCGTCCAAGCTTGACGGTCGACCTTTAGTGTGATCTTGCAGGTTGTTGAAGGCCTTGTCCGACTTTACAAATTGATCGTAGACTTTTGAGTCTACAGTTACACGATAGGTTTTTGACTTAACTTATCACGTCTGATGGCTCGAGTTTAAGCATATATCGAATATTCAAAGGACAAACTCATTCAAAAAAAAAAAAAAGTACAAAAGTGCATGCGTATATGTATGTTCTTCTTTGTGATCTAGTAAAATGTAACATTAAATATCTATTAATTAATATAATTTTTTTACAAAAGTCTCTTAAAACACAAGGGAAAATTTCATGTTATTCTCTCCTCACATATATTTTTTAATTTTACTAAAAAAATAACTTAACATCATATGAGCCGGATGAGAATTTTAGATTCTAAAATTCAAGAGACATGTTATTCTCTCTTCTCACATATATTTTTTTATTTTATTAAAAAAAAGTTTATCATATGAGCCATCATATGAGAATTTTAGATTTTAAAATTCAAAGAAATTGTAGAGTTCCTGAATCTGATTTTCATAACGACAACCTACCAATTAGTTTCAATTTTTTTTACTAATTAAGTTTTTTATTAGTTTATTTTTTAAAAAAGATTTTAAGAAAGAATGAATATTTTTTTTTATTTGAATACTTAAAAATTGCTTTATCATGCAATGGCAATTTTGTAATTCGCCTACAAACAAAACAGAAGCAATGCAAATCTCCCTCCCATCTTTCGTCTTCTCTGCCACCTGTGATTCTCTGCAATCCATGGCTTCAACGACAAACTCTCCATTTAACTCGGAACCAAAACTCACGAACAATTTCAACAAGAAATGGTTTTTTTTTTCCATTGAAAAAAGAATGAAATCATCAAGTGTTCGAAATGGATTTCTCTCTAAAGAAATCATTCAAGGCCCTTGGCTCCTACAATCATTCTAGAAGAATCTCCACCGGAGGAGGCACCAGCGAGTCCAGCAGCCCCGAAGAACTCCCAATTCTATTGCACCACAACACCCACCAACAACTACAGTTAGAGCCGATGAGTACCCGGAGAGAGGTAATTGTCAAAGTAGATGGGGGCGGCAGCAGCAGCGGAAGCCGTGGAAGCAATGACTCTTTAGATCCCACCGGGAAAATGTGGCGGGATTCCAGCCTTAATTATTGGGGAGAAGGCGAAGAGAAACAACAAATGAACGGCCAGGATCCACCGACGAAGCTGATTGGTGAGTTCTTGAACAAACAAAGGAATGCCGGAGGTGAGGTTACGCTTGACATGGACTTGGAGATGGAAGAGATGAGATACGACCGATGCGTACCACCGCCGGCGGCGGAGTTTCTGGCTAACAATGCCCCTTCAAAGGAGCTTAGGGTCTCTTTCGACCCTTCCTCTGTTTCCAATTCCTCTGTTTACAGAGGCAAGCAAAATAAGGATGAGGTTTTGAGGTGCACATCCTTTGAGAAGCACCCTTCGATGATACAGAGCGGGAGTGGATTGTTGTCAAGATTGAAAACCAAGTCCCGGCTTCAAGACCCACCGCCGGAGGAGGTGGAGAGGAGGTCAGGGAGATTGGTTGGAAAATCGGGGCCCTTAAGGTCCGGAATGACAAGTAAAGCAACGGAGGAGGAGGAGGATGATCCATTAGCCGGCGAAGACTTACCTGAAGAATACAGAAAACAGAATCTAAATGCATTGACTATAATGCAATGGGTGAGTCTGGTTTTGATTATTGGAGCTTTAATTTGCAATCTATTGATTCCATCTTTAAAGAAGAAGAGTGTATGGGGTTTGAAATTGTGGAAATGGGAGGTCATGGTGTTGGTTTTGATATGTGGGAGATTGGTTTCAGGGTGGGGGATTCGGATCATAGTCTTTTGCATTGAAAGAAACTTCCTTTTACGAAAGAGGGTTCTGTATTTTGTTTATGGATTGCGAAAGGCAGTGCAAAATTCTTTGTGGTTAGTGCTTGTGTTGATCGCGTGGCATTTCTTGTTTGATAAGAAAGTAGAGAGGGAGACCAAGATTAAAAACCTTAAATATGTCACACGAGTTCTGGTTTGTTTCTTGATTGCTACTCTACTATGGCTACTTAAAACTTTAATGGTAAAAGTACTTGCTTCTTCTTTCCATGTTAGTGCATACTTTGATAGGATTCAGGAATCCTTGTTTAATCAATTTGTGATCGAAACACTTTTGGGTCCTCCTTTGATTGAAATTCGGTGGAAAGAAGATGAAGCAGAGAGGACTGCAGCCGAGATTCGTAAGCTGCAGAATGCTGGAGCAACAGTACCTCCTGAACTCAGGTCATTTGCCTTTGCATCTACAAAGAGCGGAAAGGTCCTTGGGAAAAGTTTTAAATTAAAGAGTGGTAGATTTTCTCGGCAACTTTCCAAGAAAGAGGATGAAGGTATCAGCATTGATCATTTAGATAGGCTTAATACAAAGAATGTATCGGCTTGGAATATGAAGAGGTTGATTAGAATGGTAAGACATGGCGCGTTAACAACATTGGGTGAGCAGATATTAGATGCGAGCCAAGGTGATGAATCAGCAGTTCAAATCAGGAGTGAATATGAGGCTAAAATTGCTGCGAGGAAGATTTTTAATAATGTGGCACAACATGGTTCGAAGTGAGTGATGTCTCTTCTTTACTTAGCCCATTCAATCACTTTTTTATCCTACAAAAAATATGATCTTCTTAATCAATGCCCATGCTTTCGGAGAATGGAAGGATTTGGTTCTGTCAATTGTTAGGCCTACATTACATGTATACCTACATATGTATATACTTCAGGATCGTGTATTTTTGCTCACTGGCCTTAATGTTGTTTTCTTTCTAATCAATGTTCTGTTTATCAAGTGTGTTAATGGTATGTCAGGTACATCTACTTGGTGGATTTGATGCGATTCTTGGGAGAAGATGAGGCTCGGAAGTCCTTGAGTCTGTTTGAAGGTGCACTTGAAAGCAAAAGAATTAGTAAATCTTCACTAAAGAACTGGGTGGTAAGATTTGGGTCCTGAGATAAATGCTTTTTTGTTTCAAGCAGATTGCTGTTCCTTTTTGTTTGTCTTTGTTATTGCAATGTACATCAGCAACGCGCCCATAAACATAAAAGCTCTATGATCTTTGATGTCCTAGTCGGTTTCTAATGAGATAATTGAATCCGAATTCTTGTAGGTGAATGCATTTAGAGAAAGGAGAGCGCTCGCACTGACGCTGGATGATACAAAAACAGCTGTGAATAAGCTTCATCACATGGTTAACATAATAGTGGGGATCATTATCATTGTCATCTGGTTGGTCGTACTTGGAATTGCAACAAGAGAGTTTCTCCTCTTTGTAAGCTCGCAGCTAGTCCTCGTGGCCTTCATCTTCGGAAATACCTGCAAGACAATATTTGAAGCAATTATCTTCCTATTTGTTATGCATCCTTTTGATGTGGGTGATAGGTGTGAAGTTGATGGAGTACAGGTAAAGCAAAAATAGGAACTTCATATGAACTTGTGGTTCTATTGTGGCATATTTGAAGCTAATCTGCTTATATGCTATTGGTTTTCAGATGGTTGTGGAAGAGATGAACATTCTGACCACTGTTTTCCTGAGATATGACAATCTGAAGATCATATACCCGAATAGTACTCTTTCGACGAAGCTTATCAGCAACTTTTATCGTAGTCCTGACATGGGTGATTCAGTAGAGTTTTGTGTACACATATCAACTCCAGCAGAAAAGATTGCTGTAATGAAGCAAAGGATAGTGAGGTATATGAGAGTAGGCATTCACTAAATCCCCATTTTAAGAATCCAATTTAACTGATAAATCGCTTTGAACGAATTCTAATGCAGTTACATTGAGAACAAGGAGCATTGGTATCCTTCTCCCATGGTCGTACTAAAGGATGTTGAGGACTTGACAAAGCTGAGGTTTGCAGTATGGCCATCGCATCGAATGAACCACCAGAACATGGGGGAGAGATGGGAAAGAAGAGCTCTATTGGTAGAAGAGATGGTGAAAGTATTCAGGGAGCTTGATATTCAGTATCGCTTGTTTCCCCTTGACATCAACATCCGATCAATGCCTCCTGCAACCACTTCTAGCCTGGCCACTCCCCTAACCGGACTGTAGATACCAATATCAGGTTATTGAATGAATTTTTATACCTATGAAATCCTCCCAACCTTACAAAAATTAAATAATAACAAAAAAAACGGAATGAGGTTGTGTTGGCCACTTGAGGAGATTTGGTTGAATTGGGGTTTACCTAATTACTTATTGCAACTTTTGAGGACTAATAAGAATTAACCGGCCATTCATGGCAGATTATGTTGTATTAAAATCTTTTCAGATGAACTTGTGCATGAAGTGTGGTTATAGCTGCATAATATAATTTATACATTATATACCAATTTTGCATTTCTTGTATATACTTAGAAATGTTAAAATGAAAAAATGGGGATGCTCTAAATTTAGTGATTATTTTGTTAAACTTGAATTATCCTACATGAATTTTGTGGCTCGGAGGTTTTTGCAATAGGAGTTGATGAAGTATGATCCTAGATTGAAATCAATGGCAGAAACAAATTCGTGTACTGAATTCCCGTTGATTTTCTCATGGACTAGTAGTTGACCCAAAACTTTTGGGATAAATGCTATGATGATGATGGTGGTGGGAGGTTTTTGGCACCAGGAAAATAACCAAAGATGAAGAAAATCATTGGAATTTCTCATTTCTATATCACTATAATCTGGTAAGGTTACAAAACTGAAATATATTAGCTTCAGAAGTTGTATATCTCTTGTTGGTTTATTATTTCTTGCTGGAGATACAAGGATGATGAGCATCTGCTAGAAATGGACATGAGCAGTGCCTTCTGGACATCTTTAGAGATGTGATGTTGGATCAAGGCAATAACATATTCCATGAAGCTTGCATCACAAGGTAATGTAAGAGGCCCGTCGCTTGGTAATCCAAACTCTTCTTCTGCTAGTTTGAATAACTCTTGAACAACGTCATGGTTGAGAAACTTGAGTGGGAGCACAAACCTCCTTTGATCATTAGTGTACACAACAAAATATCCCTTACTTGTTGATGATGTGCAGCAACTCTCCACATCTAAAACATCTTTGCTTGTCGGAAAAGAAACTCTTTTTCTCCTTATCGCCACAAACTTCTGCCATTTTCTTGCCAATCTGAAGAGCTTCTTAGTACTGATCATTCTTACTTGTGGTGGTGAGATTACAAAAGAAGAAATGACCTTAAATGTTTTGGAGTTGTGAATGTTGATATGTGGTGTTGTGTATTAGGCAGAGGAAGTGGATTGCTTTATATTTGCAAAAATCAGGAGACATCCTATTCAATGCAATGTAGCTGAACCAATAATGGGATGCCATGGGAAGCAAAACCATGTGATGGTGGATGTAAATGACCGTTTAGGAGGTGGACATGTTTTGTTAAGTTCCAAAATCAGCACATAAAGGTGGAACATGACATAATAGATACATCAGGACTGTCTTATCTTTTTGTCAGGTGGTTTGACAGCAAAATAGGGTCTACATTCTGTGAGCCACAAGAAAAGAATGATAAGATAATAAGCCAAAAATGTATTGCTCTCAGATTTCTTGATAAGTTTCACGCAACTAATGGTTCATAACTTACCATGAAACACTATTCATGGACATGCCCAATTGTATACAAACAAAATTAAATAAGATCAACAACCATAAAGGAAAAATTGCTGGTGTTGGGTTCTCTGTTGAAGCTACCTTTTGGATTAACAAGATTAATGAAGCTACCCCCTTTTCAGGTATTCATGGGAAGCAAAACCAGGTGATGGTGTATGTAAGGTTTTGTTTGGGAGGTGGGCATGTTTTATAAAGTTTTGCAACCAGAACATCTAGGTTGAACAAGAGAAGTATCAGAACTGTACTTTTTGTCAGGTGGTTTGACAACACATTAGCCCGAAACTTGGTAATAAGCTTAAATGAATATATATATATATATAGACACACACATATAAAGTGATGTGGATAAGTGTTGTAGTGTCATGGTTGTATGGTTACATATATTTGGTAGACGAGGAGGCTCACTGCTGCAAGGTAAACAACTCTCGTGGATAAGGCTCCCACAAGGCTCACTGTCGCTGGACGTTTGGAGCCAAAATGTCCATGAACTTCCTAGTAAGTAATGATTTGTGACCCTTTGAACAAAAACAAAAATTTGCTATGCTGTCAAATTCAGCAGAAACATATTCGTCTAGGCCTTGAAGTTTTTTATACTTATAACCAAGTGTTTATTGCTCATGATTATTTCCTTATAGATACTTTGACCCTTTGTTGACTATCTGAAGTAGTAGAGCAATGTTGTACAAGTAAAAGATGTATTGCTATTTCTGCATCTTAAAAAGTTCAAAACTGGTAGAAAACTATAGTTAAAATAGAATCAACAACCATAAAGTACAATTTTTCTGGTGTTGTGTTCTCTGTTCTTCAAAGGAAAGAGAGGATAAAGAGCAACAACTTGCAGTGTATACTATTTGACATAAGCAAAGCTTTTTGTGTTCTTGTAGATGGAACCTTGCGGACTAACATGATTAAGTACTCCATGAAAATCGCATCGCAAGGCAATGTAATTGGTCCATCACTTGGAAGACCAAATTCCTCTTTGGAAATCTCTAACAGCTTGACAAAAATCTCATTGTTTAAATACTCCAAAGGAATTGTAAACCGCCTTTCATCAGCTGTACAGACAACAAAATGACCTTTGCTATAACTGTCTGCAACTCTATTACTCTTGCTGCTATGCCACTTCTTTGCCACCACTAAGAGTATCTTGGAACTGATCATGATGGATAAAAACTTGTTGAAAGACTTGGATGGATGTTATTGCCAGAGTAGAATTTGATAGGTTGACTGAAGTCTTGAGAAGTGCATGTACTATATATACTAACCAGAGACGGCGGAATATTGATAATTTCACAAGAAAGTACTCATTCTATCTGATTTATTCTGTCGCTTAGGAAATTGTGAATATGTCAGTATGGTGGCTGCAACAATGTAATATGCCAAACAAGAACAATGTTAGCAAGTTGTAGAATCTCATAAGTGACTACGAATTTCTCGCCAGTTGTGAGTCTTGGAGGAATCTACATTCCACATGTATGACAAGTAATTTGAAGATAAGAACTTTGAATACTACTTCCACATCTAACCTGAAAACCAACACTAATGGTCAAAAAAAAAACCACAATCACAATGCTAGAAAGTGACTGCCAATTTTTTTTGAGATTTGTGACTCTTAGAGGATACTACATGTTACAAGAAAGTACTTTGAAGAAAGAAACTAAGAATGTAGTTATATACAGACCTGACAACCAACACTAATCACCAAACAAAAACAAGAATTATAGAATCTTGGAATTGACTACAAATTTTGTGAGCTCTGGCTCTTGCACAACACTACCTGTGTGACAGGAAAGGAACTAAGACTGTAGTTACATACCTATATGAAAGCCAACACTAATATGTGCTAAAGTAAATGCTGGTTCCATATCAGTTAGAATGTGGGGTTGTAAAGGACTCAAGGCAATAGATTGAGAAGCTTGTAGGTCATGTGCACTTGTTTTAAGGTTCTCACTAATCAAAAAGACCTCAAATTCACGTGGACTTGTTTTTAGATTATCCTTGTATGATTTGGTTTATACCCGGAGATAGCATTCCTTGCAATCACCTAGAACGGCCTGTTCAATAATGGGATTTGATAAAATTTTGTAAAACAAAAAATTTGGAAGAAACTCAGAGCTTCTCATTTAGTTATCAGTATGTTTATACACTTGTTTAGTCTACAAAATCAACCTATAAATTTGCTTCAGAAGCTGCAGATCATTGGTTGTTGGATTTTTTCTTGTTGATGAAAATATGAAGACAATGAGCATCAATAACTAGAAATGGACATGAGCAATGCTTTCTGTATATCCTTAGTTATGTGATTTTGGAATAATTTGTTTGAATAGCTCTAACAATTTCATGGTTGCAGATCATTGGAATTTCTCATTTGAATCTCACTACAATCATGTAAGGTTACAAAATTGAAATATATTAGCTTCAAAAGCTGCATATCTCTTGTTGGTTTATTATTTCTTGCTGGAGATACAAGGATGATGAGCATCTGCTAGAAATGGACATGACCAATACCTTTTGTACATCTTTAGATATGTGATGTTGGATCAAGGCAATAACATATTCCATGAAGCTTGCGTCGCAAGGTAATGTTAGAGGCTGATCGCTTGGTAAAACGAACTCTTCTTCCGCTAGTTCAAATAACTCTCGAACAACGTCATGGTTAAGAAACTTGAGTGGGAGCGCAAACCTCCTTTGATCATTAGTGTACACAACAAAGTGTCCCTTACTTGTTGATGATGTGCAGCAACTCTCCACATCTAAAACTCCTTTGTTTGTCGGAAAAGTAACTCTTTTTCTCCTGATTGTTACAAACTTCTGCCATTTTCTTGCCAATCTGATGAGCTTTTTAGCACTGATCATTCTTACTTGTGGCGGTGAGATTACATGTGATGGTGGATGTAAATGACTGTTTAGGAGGTGGAATGTTTTGTTAAGTTCCAAAATCAGTACATAAAGGTGGAACATAACATCAAAACTATCTTTTTGTCAGTTGGTTTGATAGCAAAATAAGGTCTACTTTCTGGAAGCCACAAGAAAAGAATGATAAGATAATAAGCCAAAAATGGATTGTTCTTAGATTTATTTTCATGCACCTAATGGTTCATAACTTACCATGAAACACTATTCATAGACGTGCCTGATTGTTTGAGATTATTGAAGGCTACAGTTGTCATGTGTAGAAACCAATTAAGATGGGCTGCTTATTGCCTTATGCCAGAGACAGTACCTTTAGTGAAGCTACCCCATTTGCAGGTATTCATGGGAAGCAAAACCATGTGATGGTGTATGTAAAGTTTTGTTTGGGAGGTGGGCATGTTTTATGAAATTTTGCAACCAGAACATCTGGGTTGAACAAGAGAAGTATCATAACTATACTTTTGGACCAAAAATGTCCATGAACTTCCTAGCAAGTAATGATTTGTGACAGAAACAAAAATTTCCACTTCTTTGCCAACAAAATGACCTTTGCTATAACACTCTACAACTGTATTGCTCTTGGTGCATGCTATGCCACTTCTTTGCCACCACAAAGATTCTCTTGGAACTGATCATGATGGATAAAAACCCGTTGAAAGACTTGGAAGGATGTTATTGCCAAAGCAGAATTTGACCTGTTGATTGAAGTGTAGAGAAGTTCATGTACATATATACTAACCAGAGACGGCGGAATATCGATAATTTCACAAGAAAGCACTTATTGCATCTGAGTGTTTCTGTCTCATTATTGCTTAGGAAATTGTGAATATTTAAGTCTGGTGGTGTCTGCACTGTGAAGTATGGCAAACAAGAACAATGTTAGCAAGTTATAGAATCTCATAAGCGACTATGAATTTTTCACCAGTTGTGAGTCTTGGAGGACTTTACAATAATATTCCACACATATGACAAGTACTTTGAAGATAAGAACTATGAATGCAGTTCCATACCTAACCCGAAAACCAACACTAATGGTCAAAAAAAAGAGCAACAATCACAATGCTAGAATTATATACCTACCTGACAGTTGTGACTCTTGGAGGATACTACATGTTACAAGAAAGTACTTTGAAGATAGAAACTAAGAATATAATTATATACCTACCTGATAACCAACACTAATGGCCAAACAAAAACAAGAATTATAGAATCTCTTGGACAACACTACCTATGTGACACGAAAGGAACCAAGAGTGTAGTTACATACCTAACCTGAAAGTCAACACTAATATGTGGTAAAATCAATGCTGGTGCATACTGCAGTGCAAGAGTTCCAGCTGCCATTGTGTTCCATATCACTTAGAATGAGGGGCTGTGGAGGACTCAATAAATACACAGATGCCAAGGCTTAGACAATAGATTGAGAAGCTTGTAGGTCATGTGCACTTGTTACCCTTTTATGATTTGATTTATGACAGAAAGTAGTATTCCCTGCAATCACCTGGAAAAGTTGATTCCATAAATGGGATTTGCTAAAATTTAGTGAAACATAAAATTTGAAGAAAATCAGAACTTCTTATTAGTTATCAGTACATCTTTCACTCGTTTAGTCAATAAATTTGCTTCAGAAATTGCAGATCATTGGTTGTAGGCTTTTTTCTTCTTGATGAAAATACACAGACAATGAGCACCGATTGCTAGAAATGGACTTGAGCAATGCTTTCTGTACATCCTTAGTTATGTGATTTTGGATCAAAGAAATAACATATTCCATGAAGTTGGCATCACAAGGCAATTAAAGGGGGCCATCACTCGGTAATCCAAACTCTTCTTCTGCAAGTTTTAATAGCTCTCTAACAATTTCATGGTCGTCAAACCTCATGGATTAAACCAAAAGAACAACAAGGGTACAGGTTAGTTACAGCATAGGAACTGGCGGTACAGCTATTACCAAGAACCACCATTACATGGCTTATCAGATCACCACCACATAATGAAAGATGATCTGATAAGCCTACGTTGATTTTAAGATATCAAGGTGGCTTGCTTCAGAGATTTATGTTGCTTTACTTAAGTTGTCTTAAATGCAAAAATATCTAAATGATAAAGAAGATACAGAGATTAATATCAGAAAATTTGCTAAGATGCTCTGCCATATACTAATTACTAATCAACAATACCGACACATTTTCGTTTCAATTTGATTCCTCTAGTAGCCATGAACAAGTTATGGCATCTGGTTTGCAATTCCTAGTGACCCAGATAAAAGTTTTCTCAAAATCCTGAGCCGCACCTCTTTGAATGATCGATACTATGTACTCCATGAGGATTGCATCACATGGCAACACTATAGGCCCATCACCGGATATTCCATACTCATCTTCAGACATCTTTAATAGCTCTTGGAGGATGTTATTTCTGAGATATCCCAATGGCATCGCAAAACGCCTACGGTCATTTGTGTAGATGACAAAATGGCCTCTATTAGCGGCAGAAACTGTATTGCTTCTTGATGAGGGAATCCTTTTCTTGCCAATCAAAGCTAACTTCTGCCACATCTTGGCCATTCTGATGATGGTCTTGGCACTCTTCATGCTGTCTTTCTCTTCACCTTAGAATACTTGTAATGGTTTTCCGTTGGCAGTGGACGTTGGAGAGTTCTCTTACCTATATATACCAAAGGACAGCTGGATCGGGATGGTCCTTGGTTCCATAAATTTCCTAGATGGTGATTTCCAATGACAAAGCATTTGGTTGGTGATATGGACAAACTAAGAATGGATCTAATTCCAATGCTGTAACTAACTTTGGTAGTTATTGACTATGGAAGATTATAACAACTTCATCTGTGTAGTATTGAGTTCAAGTATGAAGTTTATCAATGTGATCTCATATTGCATTCCGTATTTACCAAGAAAAAGATAGTAGATCAGGACAAAGTACTTTCTGTAAGATCAAAAACTCTTCCGTAGAAATCTCGAATTGCAACCTACAAATAACAGTATCAACTCTATAATGCAGTTTTGGATTTTTGTCTCAAGTCAGTCCATGACAACTGTAGAAATAATTCATGGAGGTTGGTTTGGATTCTTATGCATTACACGTCGTGATTTTCCATTCGAGGCTAAGCCAGCAAAATATTCCAAATAAACATGGTTATCAAGGTAAACCTTTTTCCTTTCTGTTGTATAGTTAATTCAAAATGATCTTCTAATCTTTAGTAATCAAGGTATAAGTAGAAAGAAAAGCAAAAAAGACAGCAACTGTCTTTAATTGCTTCTCATCACAGATTACAAAGCTTGGTATGCAAGACAGAAACTGATGCTTTGGCAACAATGGGATGAAAGCCAGTCCTTTTCAATTCTAATGATTGAGTACATTCATAAGAAGACAGAAAATTAAAAAAACAATACTAGTGTTTATTGGTTTATCTGGCTTGTATTCTTGCGATGCAGTTGCTGTGGATCTGAAACATGAGGTTGGATTGTAGAAACCTTGAAATCAATCATCGGTTCGACCTTGGTTACCTTAAGGTGAAGCATAATCCGTTGGTCCATAAGGAATAAGAAGGTTAGCAAGAAATCCCTTCTTTCTTTTGTGGTTCCATCCCATGTCCTTGCACAATTGGTCACTGTACCAAATGTGAAGGGCAGTTAGGCATGACCTCCTATAGTATGGTCCAGAGTATTGTTTCCAGTATCCGGTCCATTGTGACACCTCTTTCTCCATCTCTATAATTCTAGGCAGTTTAATTTTCCCATCAAGAAGTTCTGCTACCCATCGAGACCTCAACTCCGAAGTGAACAAATTCGAACCAGCTTCTGAGAAACCAATCACAGCAAGTTGTGGAATCCGCGGATGAATGCATTGCCTGATAAACAAAAAACATATATCTTATGCTTCCTGTTTTAATGATCTGTATACATAATAAATATGAACCAGAAGTTGAAGTTTTTCCTACACTTCCTGATAAAAGAATGCTCACCTGTATAAAGGCACTGCTTCTTTTGGGGAGCCAAGTATAGAGTCTTTGAAGGCTTGGTTCACAAAAATGTTTCTGAGTTTTTCTTCACCTCTATATCCTGTAGCCAATATGACCAAATCTGTCCTGAGAGGTGTATTGTCATTATCAACCATAATGCCTTCTCTGCAGAAGCTAAAGCCTGGAGATTTCTTCAATACAATACTTCCCTCTTCAACTCTGTCATAGAAATTTGTAGGTAGTGTTGCAATCAAACAAGAATTAATGTCTTGAAGAAAGCTATGTTTAGGCACCATCCCAAACTTGGCCAACCTAAACTTCCTCTTAATATGGCTTTCAACAAATTTTGAGAGCGCCCATCTCTGCGAAAGCAAATTGACGACTAAATTAGCTAATCAAGAATCAATTCTACGAAGCAAAAGGCAAAAGAAGTATATTGTTTTAAATGAGTACCAGAGGTGCAAGGAATGTTGCCAAAAGGCTAAGCAGGAAACCTTCACCAGGCTTATGAACCATGAGCTCTGCGAAGCGATTGAAGTACAGAAGAAACAAAGGCACTCCCCATGGATACAAATCAGGCAAGTTCCAGTGCTCAGTCTTGTATAGAACTGTACATGGATGCTTGACTCCTGCATATTCATGCCACTTAAAGAATAAGAATGCAATATATATTAACAAATTGAATTTGAATTCGACCGAAACAGTCCATGAATCTTCACATTGAATGTAAAATAAGTTGAAATTACAGTGCATCACCATTTGCTGCTGAGCACTCTAATGCAATGTCAGTAGCAGATTTCTGGAATCCCACGACAGCAACTCGCTTATCTTTGACAAGTTCAGCAGCACTAGCATCGTCCATGGCAGAATAGTCCATGGAGTGAATAACCTTTCCATCGAATGCTTCAGGTCCTTCACCTGGGGGAAATTGTGGAATATTTGGAAGCTCACTAAACCTCCCCACACAAAGTATCACAAAATCCACTTGATAAACCTGTTGAATATCAGCAGGTGAGGGTGAGGGTATTGCGTATAGATTGTTTTATCACAAAATGTAAATCGAAACCCACCTTCTAATGACCCATGTATACTTAAATTCAGGCTCAATAATTTGATTCTGAATAGAATGAAATACCTGAGTTGAGTTGTTTTTGGTATCTGCTACTTCAACTCTCCATTTCCCTTTGGAGTTAAACGGCTCACCATTGCCACTCCATTGACTCCAAGATTGGATCTCTCCATCAGAAGGACCTTGGTATTCAATCCCCACGACTTTATTGTCGAATTTGATGTGCTTGAGCAAGTCAAAATGGTCTGCATATGCTTCGAGGTAATTGAGAACTTGATCATGCCTAGGAAATTCATCGGTGACTGATTCCGGCCATGGAAAATCGGAGAACATAAATCCTAGTTTGGGACCCTGAAGCCTTGTAGTCTCGCATGTCTTGTTCCACACTCCTCCAACATTGTTTGTGGATTCAAAGACTATAGGATTGAACCCTTTAGCTAGCGTGTATTTGCAGGCTAAAAGGCCACTAATACCAGCTCCAATGATGGCTATCTCTTTCTTTTTCTCCATTGCCTTTAATTTGATATATTTGTTCTCTGCTTCTTCTTTTTGCTCCTCTATGCAGCACTACTCCATTTTTATAGTCCACAGAAATAATCTGTATTGTAACTCCCATCCAAACAAAAATATTTATTAATCATGGGCCAACCATGGACAGCGAAGCAGCAGTCTAAATTTGAATTGCTTCAACTAATCTCAGCTGACCATTTAAGACTCTCACATATATAGTACCTTGGTTTGCTATACCATGTGTCATTATTAATATAGAGACAGAATTGCAGAGATTTCCTAAAATTTGATAATTAGAGAATCAATGCAAGGCAGTTCCTTTCATTCACTAATGATTTGTTAATCAAACAATAAACAAATGAAGTTTTAATTAAGAGCATAGAACGTGAAAAATGGATGCATGGTTTTGGCTGATAGTGTGGCATGGGGGGGTATCTGGGTCAAGAAATGGGTGCTCAAGCTTCTTGACAAGCATGTGCCATATTCAACATCAAACTATTTTTAATTCATATAAAAACAGCACATTGAGATTCATATGGATTAGGACCTGCTTGGTTGGGCTATTGCCTATTGGAGACTTACAAAACGCTAGCCGCAGTTGGCCCAACCAGAAGTTAGGAGGCATTAAGGTAAGCTTAACTAGAACAAGAGGTACTTACAAGACAAGACCAACGATAATGCCATGCTAGAGAGCTGAATTTTACAACACCACATATTGGATTTAGCTGTCATAAGAGTATCCCCATTTTTCTTACCTTGTAGGGGAGTAGAATATGAAGATTCAATTGAAAAACTTTTGTGCGTACTCATCATCATATGCACGTGCACGTGCATGTGCTCACTGTCCAAAGACATCTCACGCTTGTAGCACACTACTTGTTCTGATCTCCTCTCCTCGATCTAGCGCTTGTTTAGTGTAGCGAACCGTGGTCTCCATATTGGAGCTTCTGTAGGGGCTAACGCCAGATTTTTTTAAAAAAAAAAATTAATGTGGGGCCCATAAAAATAATTGATAAAGTATTTTTTCTTTATTTTTTTAACAAACGTGGGGGCCCATGTTTGAACTTCATTGACTTAAATATTTTTTAACTTAACACATTATTTTAAAATTTATACTTAAATTAAATTAAACTAATAACAAAAAATATAATAAAATCATAAAATTAATTATTTTATTAATAAAATTAATTATGTTTAAAATTATATTTATTAGATTAAACGTAATATATAAATAGTAAAATCTAATATTATAACACTTTAATTCAACTGTTTTTCCGCTACCATAAGTTTTTAGTTCATCAAACACCTCACAACATATTCCACAGCTTTAGCTCAGTTTTTTTTCACAATTTTTCCACTAGCATTAAAAATCAATCTTTCCACTCTACCAAACGAACCCTAAAAGCCAACTTTCATTTCCACTCGACCTCACAAACGAGCCAATCACGCTTATTCTCTTGACCAACTTGGTTCATTCTCACCGCCGATCTTGTGATTTGTGTCCACTTTTTCCCCTTGGTAATAAATCGTACTTTTGGACATTTATTTTGCCGTTCTAATCACTAACTCTCCTTTTTAAAAGCCTCTGACTCACTCTAACACCTACAGCCAGGGACGGAGCCAACATTGAACTTTAAGGGGGGATTTTTTTTTTTTTTGGATTCTATATATACCACTTATTAACATTGAAATAAAAGTAAAATCATATCCATAAATTTGATAAAACATTTACAATTACTTTTTCCAAATTCTCATATTTTGATAATATTGCATAATTCCCTTCTATTACGTTCTCTATATCCCCCAATTGTTGTAATCAACACCACCCAATTGTTGTCACAAGCTCTATTATAAAGAAATCAATTGGATAGAATTAAGCTAATTTTTATTTAAATAAATCAATTGGATAGAATTAAGCTAATTTTTATTTAAATCAATTAAGGCTAATTTTTATTTTTTCTCTATATTTAGGGGGGCAAATTATTTAAAATTAATTATTTTTTTGGTCTATGCATATATACCATTAAATTTTTTAGGGGGGCGGCCAACTTGTCATTGATCCGCCCATGCCTACAATCCACCTCGGGACTTGCACCCATCCCATCTAAGAGGGCAGATCGCAATTACATGATTCTACTTTACCAATTAATTATATCATATTTGTCACTAATCACACGCTTTCTACAAATCACATTTCTTATAAGACAACCTCAAAACTTGTTCCCTCCTCATACATAGTTGTCGATCTTTACTAAAGATTCGTTCTCCTTTCTTTAATACCCTACATTCTTCCTAAAAAATGTAAGTCTATTATTATGATAGAAACTCCAAATAAACTAAAGAGATAAATAGGGAAAATAGCATTAAAACCAACAAACCCAACCAAAATGTTACATGATTGAACAAAGCAAAGTGAATAATTGATGAGATTATTATTGAAAATTGGTTATATGTTCAAAATTTGGATCCAAACACAAAATTTTTATTCGATTTAAAATTGGGTTCGGGTTGAAACGTTGAAATCTTGTCCGATTTATTTATCCGAACCCTAATACAGATTAGATTATTATCCGATTTACTTGTCTAAATTTAAACTGATTTGGGTTTGATCGATTAATTAGGGTTTGAACATATAAATATTTTTAATAAACACGTGATCTTGTTGATCCAAAATCGAATTTTTTTTTTACCCCTATAATATGGACCTTCTCATGGATCACTACGCCATGCTAGGGTTACCTGTTCCGGCAAGGAAAGTGCGAAATTGACACAGAAGGAATTTCCAAGGCCTACAAACTGAAGGCTCCTCATATCCATCCGGACAAACGGCCCGAATGTCAATATCAAATTCCAGAATCTCAAGGATGAGGCTGCCCGTAAGCGTTACGATGATCTCTTCCTCCTGAAGCATAGAAGTAGAAGAGCAAAGTTGCTTGGATGATTTTGTCAACGGGTGTCCCCGTGTGATGACCTCGAATGGCTGCCGCTGGCGGGAAGTGCATTTGAAATCTGAATAATCTGCATAAACTCCACAAGGTTCAAAGTTTAAACCTTGCTATTAATTTGTTGTTTATTAAATTCCATTCTTGAAGCCAGTGTCAGTGAGACCTTTCTTAAATGTTTCCATAATGTGTTCATATTCAATCTTACTAAGTTTAAACCTTGCAATTGGTTTGTTGTTTATACAAATTCATGGGACTAATCTGACACTTAAATATTCAGTCTCCGAGATGTGATTTTTAGGCACCAAGTTGTCTTTGTACCAATAATGCTTAGGTCACTTATAATTAGGTGATTAAAGAAATCAGTTATTGATCTACTTAATTAGGTGACTCTTGTTTAATTTTTCACCTGGGTCATGCATGAGGCCAGCTCTACCAAAACGTCTTAATGACTTCGCTGCTTCTAGGATTAGGAGATTTTATAGCTGCTGCAGTTGAATCAAAATGGGTTGCTTGAAAGTGTGGAAGAATACTCCGTTTGAGAATCAGCTGAAACAGGATTTTGATGCCACTTAGGAAAGGCAAATTGAGTTTATGCCTGTTAATCGTCCAGTAGTACAAGAAGAGGCATATGCCATATAAGAAGAGGTTTCACATTCATCTCTTGTAAGAAAGCAGAAAGCTAGTGAAGTAAAGGTACCATAAACTGTTCTCTGTTAAATTATGAACACTTACTTTTCTCTTGACCTCTCTAGAGTTTTCTTTTACCTACTTTCATTTGCAGATTTTATTTTGCAAATATCTCATTCAATAGACTTAACAAGTGATGGAAATCGTATGTGCCACCAACACATGTTTGTATATAATATAGGTGTAGCATGGCATTGTTAGGCAGCCAGTTATGGCTCAAGTGGTGTAGTCTGTGTATATGTATGCTTATGTGATATAATATCAGTATTGTGTAACACTGTAACCTGAACTCCACATGAGCATATTAAACAACTTTACGAAATTTGTTTGCTCTTGTTCCCTCGCCGTTGCTTAATAAACTAATGTTAAACTTGTCTAGGAGTAAATTTTAAAAAAGTGCAGCCGTATGTTGCTGAAACTTGGAAGAGTGTTTGAAAGCTTACTCAAGTTGACTCAATTAAATGCGAATAAGAGAAGCTCTGAAACCTGGAGAAATGGACTCAGCCAAGCTAGAATCCCAAAGCAAGCCAAATTTTCAATTAACAAGTTGCTATAAAAAATTAGAAGTAATTTGAGAAATTAATATCTTATAGCAAGAAA
This sequence comes from Tripterygium wilfordii, assembly GCF_013401445.1. Taxonomy (NCBI): domain Eukaryota; kingdom Viridiplantae; phylum Streptophyta; class Magnoliopsida; order Celastrales; family Celastraceae; genus Tripterygium; species Tripterygium wilfordii. The sequence goes on from NC_052238.1 coordinate 16,009,042, forward strand.
TTGCCAAACATGTTTCAGAACAATAATAAAATAAAATAACTTTCCCAGCTAGCAAAGTCTGAACTTTGACGACTAATCTAATGTCTATATAATACAGCACAACCATTGCTTCTCCTTCCATCCGATCCCATCATGCACAGTCTGGGCAAAACAAGAATGGCTACTCTCTTTCTTTATTCTCTCTTCCTTATTTTCTCAACTGCAAGTAGTGTAAAATATTGTGGACGCTGTGTATTCCAATCCAAAGCTGCTTACTTCCCCAAAACAGCTGATATTCCATTCAAGCGTAAGATCTTTTTTCTCAATGGCTTCTCGTTAATTTGATTTGCGCCTAAATGCTACTTTATCATGAAACACATTTGTCATCTAACCCAAATTTTATATTGTTGAGTTATTTACTGCCTAATAATAATAATAATAATTTGGCGATTTTATGCAGATGGGGATTGTGGGTATGGTCCCATGGCCTTAGGCTTCTACAGTGGACACATTGCAGCCGCTAGTCCTTCACTTTTCAAAGATGGAGTTGGTTGTGGAGGATGCTTGCAGGTGAGTGTCATCCTTGGCATAATCTATCTTTACACACACACACACACGGTGGGATAATCTTATTGTTATCAATGGCAGGTCAAATGCAAGGACCCAGTTGCTTGTGGCAAGGGAGTTGAAGTAGTCTTGACTGGCCTTCAAAACAAAACGAATACAGACTTGGTTCTCAGCAGCAGAGCCTTCAGGGCCATGGCTAAGAAGGGCATGGACAAAAACCTTTTGAAACGTGGTACTGTGGATGTGGAATATAAGAGGTATAGTAGATCTCTGACCATTTACAATAAATAATATATCTTTGACCACATGGTCCACATACATAGTAGATCTCATCAAACTGAACTTGAATTTTATCAGAATATGTATATATAAAAGATGTGAAAGTGAAAAGCTTCAACCTAATAAGTTAACTTATTGAGTTTGAATGACAAATGAACTAATCTAACATGGTATCAGAGCATAAGATCTTGTGTTCAAACCTTAACTTGTGCAATTTAAATTCTCATTTGTTTGGAGCAGGATACCATGTGTATACAAGCATCATAATGTATCACTTCGTGTGGAGGAATCCAGCTCCCAACCAAATCGGTTGGCAATCAAGGTGCTTTATCAAGGTGGTCAGACACAAATACAACTCCTAGATATATATATATATATATATATATATTTGACATGGGATTTTGTTTCTTAGGACGGGCATCCATCTTGGGTTTCATTCGAGAGGAAATATGGGGCAGTATGGGAGACGAGTGATGCACCAGCTGGTGTGCCGATTGGTCTTCGATTTTTCGTGATACAATTTGCAAGCAGGAGATTTTACCATGCAGAAAATGTGATTCCTGCTAACTGGAAAGTTGGGAATATCTATGACACGGGATTTCAGATTGATGACATTATGTACGATCAGTGCTTTCCATGCAGTTAATGCTACGGGATGGAAATAACAATAATGTGGTTCTGTCACTTGCATAGGAAAGAGTGATTTTTCTAAGGGAAGGATAAGATGTATGCAGGAATCTACGGATGGATTAAACAGAAATAAACAATTTTGGTAACATAGTTGGTTTGATGTATTTTCCTCTTTTTTGGATCCATAGATAAGTTTCTCTCTTTTGTTTTTTTCCCCCTGTAACTTGAACCCTCTTGAGTCTTGAGTCTTGTCTGGTTTGTGGTTTGCATTTCAGCTTTAATAAACAAATTTGAGATATACCCATATATGTTTTTCCCTTCTGCTTTTTTTTTTTTCCCTCTAATGTTCGGTGTTGAATTTAAGAGATTGAAGCTTAAACAAGTGTAATACATTTACTTAATCAGCTCAAAAAGACACTAGAGTTCAATTTGACAGAGAAAATATTCGATGATCTTCACAAGTAATGTTACAAGATTCCTCCTCTGTTCTTGAACTTGATGGAACTTCAATACCTCGAGAGAGATTATGGGTTCAAATAAAGGTGTAAAACGAGCCAAAGGCTCGTTGGCCCACGAAACCAGATCCTTTGGAGTTTGCTTAGTCAATGGGATCTGATAAGGAATAAGGATATAGAGACGGACAATTTCATTGGGCCTTCGGTGTCGATGATCTGTTTTGTGGGCTTAGAAAAACTGTGGGAAATTAGCAATGGGCTAGTAAATATGAATATAAAGCAAACACAGTGTCTGCCTGTCTGGGACTAGAAATGTGATTCTGATTCAAATTTTCACATAACAATTGTCAAGTGTTGCATAATATATATATATATATATATATATATATTCTGGGGAAGTGAATTGATTTTATGTTCTAAATAATAATGTCTATGCCAACATTACTAAGGCTATTATTTGATGCACGCTATACAGTATTTAGCTAACAATTTTTGGTGGGTCGGACACGTGAAGGTGATCTGGGGTGTAATGCAATGCAGATGAGGAGGTGATCGACTACTTGTTCAGGAATCTCAATATTAATCTAACAACCGTCCATCATTAATTAATCAATTAAGCTTAATTCATGACTATGTCCACTCTAATACAGAATTATGCCTTCACATGGTTTCCCAAGAGATGCACTTGGGTCACATACTGCTGGATTGACTTTTTTATTTATTCATATTATATAGTAAGAGACTATCATAATCACTTGAGTGATAATCTAGTGTTGAATCTATTTATTGTCAAATCGTATTTAGTTAGAAGGTTTTGAGTTTCATTCTCAATAGGAGCAATACCATTTTGACGTGTTAGATTTGATCGTTTAAGCTCATATCATATGTCCAAATAACAAGCTATCTTCGTGGCAACATATTGAATTTTAACCATTTAGGCCTATATATGATGTCCAAAGTTCAAGTTTGTATAGTGTCTTTTGGCCACGTGTTAGATTTGGTCAATTAGACTCATATCATACGTCCAAAGAACAAGTCATCCCTATGGCAACACGCTGGATTTTAACTGTTTAAGCCTATATATGATGTTCAAAATACAAGCTTAAGCTTGTATAGTATCATTCTCTCTTACCAAAAAAAAAAAAAAAGGACTACCACCTCTTCTTTTGTACTTCAAATTCATTCAAACAAAAGAACCGCCAGATTTGGAAGGTCAATGGAAGATCCAAAGGCATGCAATCTTTTTTTTTTTTTTTGTGACTTTCAGTGAAATGTGAACACCATATGACATTGGAAACATGTTTCAGAACATACTTAAGCCAAGCATGAATATAAAATAACATTCATATTGCCAGTCAACTCCTTGACTTTCTAAACTACTCTGTTCTCTGCTGTATATATAAAGCCCATTCCTCTTACTTCTTCACATCCTCAGCAAGAAAACAAAAATGGGTCTCTTTCTTTGCTTCCTCTTCATTATTATCTCACATGCATCTGCTTGCAATCCTTGTATTAAACTAACCAAGGCTTCTTATTTCTCCAAACGATCTCCACTTTCGTTATCATGTAAGCTTCATTTTTTATTTTTATTTTTTTTATAAATATCCTCTATTTTTGATATGTTCCAAGATGGTATTTTTATCATGAAAAAACAAATTTTGAGACTGACCCAAAAGTCAATTTAGTGAGATTTCTAGTGGGTAGTTTAGGTTTTAATTGAAGATTTTTCATATGCACATGGTGCTTGTGATTATGGTCCAATTGCTACGAACTTCTATGGTGAACTTCTTGCAGCAGGATCTCCTTCACTTTTCAATCATGCATTTGGGTGTGGTGCATGCTTTCAGGTGTGTATATATAATATATATACTACTTGTGTGTATATATATAGTGTAATTTTGTTATCAATTGCAGATTAGATGCAAGGACCCAGTTCTCTGCAGTGGCAATGCGGTACAAGTGGTGTTGACTGATCTCCATCACAACAAAACAGCAGACTTAGTTCTCAGCAGTGGAGCCTTCAAGGCCATGGCCAAGAATGGCAAGAGCCAACAGCTTTTGAAAGTTGGCATTGTTGATGTGGAATATAGTAGGTGAGATATTGGAGTCCAAAACACACTAAAACAAAGATTTCCTTGACTTCTTATACACTGATTACTATAATTATTGATTAATATTATTCAAACATGGTTGGACCAGGATTCCTTGTGAATACAAAAACCATAACTTATCAGTACTAGTGCGTGGTTTTAGCAAAAGACCAAGTTACTTGGCAATCACACCAGTTTATCAAGGTGGTCTAGCAGAAATCACAGAAATCCAGATACAAAAGGTATTGAATATATTTACTAACATGAAAAGAAAATAAGTATGTATGTTGATAGTGTGTTTCTTGTGACAATATTTGTTAGGTGAATTCCTCAAAGTGGACCTCCATGAAGAAGAAACTTGGAGCTCTGTGGGGTGTCAATATTAGGCAACATGATGGGCCTTTAAGTTTCAAATTTACAGTGACAGTATATGGCAGTAATGTGACTTTCAAGGCAGAAAATGTGCTCCCTGTTCACTGGGAAAATGGGGGAGTCTACGACACAGGACTCAACCTTGCCAAAGTTGGATTCAAATCTTGCCCTCCGTGCACACTCATGTATTGATTCTAACCATTTTGATGGGAAGATAGTAAGAATTTTGTCACTGCATACTGATAGGAGAATGATTTACAGAATTGTGCAATTTGACATTATTGATTATTAGTTTCTCTAATATGTTTTTTTCCTAGTCTATCAATAAAGTTGACCACCTTTGATTCTCCCTCTTAAGTCTTATCTTATGGCATGTGCATGAGTCTGCATATGTGCAGCAGTGGATAACATAACCCCAAGATTTCTCCACACACCCACAAAAAAAATAAAAATAAAAAAAATGGCGCAGATGTTGACTATCCTCTGTTTTCTTTGACATTACTTTCTCGTTCATCAATAAGACACGACACACATTTGATTGTTCGAAATGTCGAAAATATGTCTATGTCTGGATATTGAAACAATTTAAATTTTTCGATACCCAAGTTAGAACTTTTGTAAATTGGGTGATTGAGTTAGACTTGATCAACTCTTTCGATCATATGAGAATAATTTTAATTTTGTCGATACATAAATTGAAATTTTTACAAATTGGGTGATTGAGTTAAACCTAACCAACCTTTTCAATAACCAAAAGTTGAACTACCCCTAAAAATGCCTGCAAAAAGAATGTGAAAATTCAGTTGAAACCTTTTGACTAGAAGCTACTCTTAACCGTTGGGACAGCATAAATTTAAGAATGGCAAACAAGAAACATAGTAAAGTGCATTACTTTTGTGCTTCTAATCTACATATGCATAAATAATCTTTGAAGTACACAGCTAAATATGAGTTGGCAGCCTGGATGATTCCTAAAATTTAAGAAGCATAAAATGCATCTCCTGTTCCAAGCCTAAACTATGTGTTACTTATGCTGTTCCTCAATAGTATATTGTCCCCTCCTTTGATGTTAACAAGAGAATAACCCGTTGACATTTAAACATCAAGTGGAAAAAAATAGGACAAGATTTACTCTCTGTACACCATTTATTGGCCTTGCCAAAGCCAAACCCAAAGGACTCAAAAAAATGATAGAGCAGCCACAAACACAGACAGAGGCTAACTGACAGGACAGCCACAAAACTAGACCAGTCCCCAAATGCATTTCTGATTCTCCTTCAATAGTTTAGTCCCCCCTCACATAGCCCCAAAAACCTAGACCCTTCAACTCTAAAATGAAGCCCTCATCCAACTAATATGTAAAGCATTTGAAGTAGAAAACATCGACAAAAATCCATCCATAGAGGAACCCTGGTTACCCTACCAAATGTAAGGTCTGAAGAAAGGAGTCCAACTGGTCCTTCTACAGCAGCAATTTAGGACACCAAACCAAATTATGCAAATTGCATGTTATAACCCATATTTCAGAAAATTTTTGTAAGATGTGCAGATGAATAAGAAAAAAGATGGGAGATTCCATGGTTGCCACAGAAAGGCATGCAGTAGCAAGAGAACTGTGGCATTTGAGAATAAAGCTGGCTAATTTTGGATTTGTCTTCTTGTTCCTTTATATAATCTCTTGTATATAATTCAAGGCACAAAATACATGCTTAAGAGTTAATACATAAACCCCACTCAACAACCTAACTTTTCTCTAATCAATCTTCACAAGGTAGTACAAAAAAGGATGTCAATGTTCCTGCCTTATTCACTAATAAGTCAATTAAACCCCACAAAACCATTATGAAATGGTTGGTATATGTATGACAAAAAAAATCAGACTAGTCAAAAGCAATAATGCCTAGAACAACTTTCTTTTCTTCAACTTTTAATTGTCCGGCCTTTATAGAGCTATTTCAGTCTGCAAAGTAGAGGTATTGAACCCCACCTGTTCCAATGGTGATGTTGGTGGTTGCTGCTGCTCAACTTCCCACATTGTCTTTGCTATAACTCCATCATGTACAGGCACATACTCCTGAATAAAACAAAATGCAAAAAAACAAGTGTCATCATTAACATTTACAAGCAAATATGGATTACACAGAAAAGGTAAGACACCAAGATGGCAAACTGAATAAGATTCTTTCTGTAAAACCATGTTGTCTTTCCCACATATGAAAAACAACAAACATCTTCAGAACTAAAAAAAAAATGATGCAAAATAATGCAAAACCCACCTCCAGTTTCTGAACAAGTTCTTTGGCATTTGTTGCTGAGACAAAGATGTTTCGCTGGGAGGGCTTGATGAAGCCATCATCAACAGCCTTGTCAATGAAAGTGAGCAGAGAGTCGTAATAACCATCGACATTAAGCAAGCCCACCTGGATGACACTCATCAAGTTAAGGTTTTTGATGAAAAATATCTGGTTAAATATCAGTATTTGCATACACTTACAGGCTTATCATGGATTCCCAGTTGAGCCCAGGTGATCACTTCCAACAGCTCCTCCAAAGTTCCATAGCCACCTGAAATCCAAGTGAGTATAATCAAAGACTGAACATCATTAGATGCTCTACAACACGAAAATAAAAAATGAAAAAGGACAGGGGGACCTGGTAGGGCAATGAAGCAATCAGAATGGCGGACCATCTCAGCCTTCCTTTGGTGCATGTCTGCTACTGGCCTTACCTCTCCAACGGTTTCACCAGTTATCTATGGCTCCACAACAAAAATGATAAAAATGCAATCTTTAGACATAAAGGAGCTTTCAAAAAGACCAAACTTCAAGACTACATGGACTATGCCTTACCTCTTTAGACATCAAAGTTCTGGGTATGATCCTGAAGCAAAAACCCAACAAGAAAAATAAGGCAAAACATATTGAACAAACGAAAATAAAATCAATAATAGATTCATGAGTTTTGTAATACCCACCCAAGAACACGTCCTCCAGCTATGTGAACCGCTTGAGAAACCAAACCCATCAATCCAATACTCCCTCCTCCGTACACAAGATCAAGCCTCAGAGACACCTTCATGAACAATAATGAAGAACCCATTCATGGGTTTTCAGACTTCATAGCTAATAGTTCTGAAAACGCGACATCAAACAAGAGATTTTATGTATCACATACCAGCTCTCGAGCCAAATCAATGGCAGCGTTTCTGTAGCAGTCCCTCTTCCCAGAACTGCTACCACAGAAAACACAAACACTCTTGAATCTAGAGTCTTTCACAAGTTTGCCTTCCATTCCCACCACCTGTAAGTTATGTTCACCACCTGTTTGTAACTAGTATCAAATGAATTATACCTGCAAGAGAGCCTTAGTTAGGTGCGCCTGTGTTGTGCACTGTGGATACCACAGCAGTACTAAATCCCACCATATATATACACACATATGATATATATGACACAACATATATATATATATAAAATGAAAATTGGTTGTGTAAAAAGAAATAGAAAAGGAACAGGAAGACAACCAAAAGAGAGACAGAAAGTGAGGGCCTCGAACCAGTGGCGGAATTGGGATGTATTGTCACTAGGGTTACATTTTCTATAATGATAAACAATTACATACCAAAATAACATACTAAGCGGATAAAATAATATTAGTTAAAGTAACCCAAATAATCATAAAAACAAACATATTACAATTTAACAAATAACAAAAAATTACAGTATAACATATATTAATTTTTTTTTAAAAAAAAATTGAGTGGGGTCAAGTGACGCCACTGAAACCCTCTATCTCCCCCCCTGCCTGGAACGTGCCTCACTGGTTGACAGGTGTCCTTATATAAATGCCAGAATCATAGAACTTTCGTGTTCTTGCAACAGATGCCCTAATCCAATCGCGCGCTCACGAAATCATAACCTGGTGGCGGAAAACAAGTGCAGTGCAGCAGGGCTAGCCCATCTGCATCAAATCAATATAATTAGTTTCTATAGTCCCATGAGAGGAATGAAGAGGCAGAGGCATGTCCATCCATCGAAGTCTCTCTTTGATGATAATTGGGCCCCGATGAGTTGCTGATACAGGCAGAGTCCATTTTTGTCCTTTTTTCCCAAATTTTTTTCAATTTTTTGATAATTAGTCAATTATGGACGATTATTTCCATCGGTTCTTTGGAAAAAGAAAATTAAAAATCAACAATCAATCGATTTGATGGTCGATTTGATTTTTATAATTTTTTTAACACTCCTAATTGCTTTTATCTTGCTAATCACATAATTTAGGGAACCAATAAAAAAACTAGTCTATAAATCTATAGGTTTTTTGGTCACACACTAAAGCAATGTGATCAGTCACAACTCAGAGTCACTAGTGACAAGTAAAAGGGTGGTCCAAGTTTATTAATTATCAAAAAAAAAAAAGAAGTAATTATTACAAATAGTCCCATTTGAGGCTGCAAATATGAAAAAGCAGCCATGGCAATTCGCATGCATGCAACCATCTGATCCATTATTTAAGTCAAAATTATAAAACTCACACGTAACGTAACCTCCCCAAGTTAATAATTTGAAGGGACATGTCGTTGATATTTGATGGTAAGGGAATTCATTTGGGTTATATAAGTCATAAAAGAGAGTATAACACACAGTTATTGTCGTCAAACAAAAGCACAATGACTACCCTTTTCAAAGTCGATATTTGACAATTCAAACTGAACTAATATAAATATTATATATATAATGTATTGTTGTTGGAGTATCTGAACATTCTTACTTGGCATTTAAGAATTTGAATATGATTCTAAATGTGGTTTCATCTCGTGCATGTACTTTAATTTTATACCTTCCTGATCCCATGCTTTGAACCTTTAACTAACTATTTCATAAAACTATTCTTCCGAAATGAAAACTTTTGAATGAATAATTCAATTCCAAGATCCTTCAACTTTTTTCTGTTTATCTTGAACATTTATTTTGTTTTTTGGTTCCCTGGCTATGTATCTTTAAGTGAACAAAATATGTTTGATAAAGAAAATATTTTTATTTAAAAGAATATGTTCTCGATGTGAATGCGTGTCTAGAGAGAGAAAGAGAATGGAATACTTCATGCATGTAGGTAGCTAGGCTTTTGACTTGGGTTGAAGTCTTGAGTTGACTTAGGTCAGATTAAATATGTATGCGTTTACATGAGGCTCTTTGCTGCCTAACTGGAGATATATGCGCATAGCGGTTATACACAAAATTGATTAATACCAAATTTTAACCCTCTATGGATACCATTCAATTATCCGAAAGCTTCTACTTCTAGACATGGAATATTATTATGCTATATGCAAGGATTCTCGGTCGCTTTCATTGCAAATGTTAAAGGTATGTGCTTGGTTTGGTTTGATGGGTAACTTTGACTCCCAAAAGTTATAGGGAAAAAATGTAGAACAAGTATGAGAATAAGAATACGAAAAATAGTATATAATTGGATAATTTGAGGCTTGCAATTGCAATGTCCTAAATACAAATTTGCACCATACTCTCAAAATTGCTTAACAGTTTCAAGGGTGATTGTCTAATAGGATACGACAAATACCTATATTAAAAGAAAGCAATCTCCAACATCTAAGTGATGTGTGATTGCATAGATGAGCTACTCTGATACCAAGTAGAACAGAGTCTGCGCCTCCACACTATCAACCATTTGTTTTTTTTGGTCTGAATCTTGCACGGCTTTATCCTCCCAAATCCAGTTTAACCCATATTAGCACAAGGTCCAGGAAAACCAGTTGTTGTTAGGTAGGAAATTTGAGTTCAATTATATTATGCACTAAATTCCTACCTCTAAGCAATGCGCAATAAAAGCAAGTACAAGTTATGGGCTTATTTTGATGGGCTTGGCAAATCTATGTCTGAATTTTATGGGCCCAGAAATTATCTTATTGGGCCTTTGTAGCACTGGACAAAGCCAGGGCTTTAACCCAAACAACAAAAACAAATGGGTTTCTATTTAAAAGTATGGATAGTGGGCCATGGAGCTGTCACTGCTACAAATGATAGCGTGTGTTTGGTTAGGACGTTAGGTTGTTTGTCCCTTCTTTGAACTCTGTGATTCCATTTCCACACACATTAAAACAAACAAAATATCATTAACGACCATTAGAGTAGAGAGATCAAAAGATAAAGATGACATAATACAAAAATGCTTTCTATATATTTCCTGATGCTCTGAATTATTCAACATTTCAAACTGAATCGATTTTGATGATTTTTGGTATGTAACAATCCAAACTAGCTAATACATATAGATCACATCTCTATCAACATAGTTATGTATAGCAGTGGCAATGACCCAGTTTATCATTTCCAGTCCCCAGCATCACACGGTGAACAACCCTCCTGTGCAATATCAGTAATTTGAACTCCAGTGTCATAAGCCACTCCATTTTTCCAGTCCTCTGGAAGCACTGCTTTCTTTGCCCAAATCCACTTCCCATCATACCCTGCTGTCACTACAAATCTGAATTGTAGTGCCCCAGCTGGTACCCTACTTGTGTCCCAAACTGCCCCATAGTTCCTGCTCATGAAGCCCCAATTTATTGAACCCACCTGAAGTAAAAGACACCCAATTGACATCAGTATTTGTAATCCAAGCAACCATCTTTATGATGAAAGTCATATGGGTTTTTGTGTTCTTTTGGGTCAATAGTTACCTGAGCTACATCTATTGCTACTACTTCTGTCTGTCCACCTTGATTTAGCAATTTTATTGCCAAGTAATTTGGTTTCTTGCTTGATTCTTCTACACGTATTGCTAAGTTCTGGTTTTTGTAGTCACATGGTACCCTGCAACATGAAAATATTAAAGAGATTGAAATTTTTAATTTTACAAGTAACAATTCAATTCAATTCAATGTTTATGTATGAATATAAGAGTGTACATTTTCGACCGTTATGGCAATCAATGTGCCTGCCTGTTTGTCCCAACATATGGTGTCTCAACCATGACATTTCATATTGGTCCACATTCAAAAAAACTTCTTTATGAATTATGTGGTGGGTGAAACAAATCCATTGAAAAATTGATTTATGTATTATGGAAGTAATACAAAAAAATATTATTTAAAAGAAGGTATGCTCACCTCTTGTATTCTACGTCCACTATACCAAGTCTCGAGATGTCTCTGTCCATGCCCTCGTTAGCCATGGCCCTGAAGGCTCTGCTGCTCAGAACAAGGTCTGTCTGGTTATTTTTATTGATGTCAGTCAGGATCACTTTAGCTCCTTTGCTGGTACAGAGTTTTGAGTTTTTGCATCTTATCTGCCATTGATAAGTCCACAATGAAACGGAAATTAAATCAACAATGATTATCAAACCATATTATAAAGGGAAATATGGAGGTATTGGAGACACAAACCTGAAAGCAAGCACCACAACCAGCTCCATCTTTGTAGAGTGAAGAAACACCAGCTGCAAGGTGTCCACCATTCAAGCCTATAGCCAGGGGACCATAACCACATGCCCCAGCTGCAACAGATCCACAAAACCAAAAATCACCCACAAAAATTCTCACTAAAATATCATCTGGGTCTCCGTCAAATTTCAATTTTGATATCAAAGACACAATCTCGGTATCACCTAAACAAGACTCCAAATAAAGGGAACAAAGAAATTGGAACTTACCTGAAAGTGCAGATGCTTGAGAGAAATAAGCAGCTTTGGATTGATGCACACAGCGATCACAGGCGGTTGCAGAAGAGATAAGAACGAAGAGAAAGCAAAACAAGATACCCATTTTGGTTGTTCTAGTCAGGGCTGTTATTGGTACGGTTACCGTTACCAATCACGGAATACCGTTACCATACCAATTCTTTCGGTAATTCAAAAAATGTTACCGTTACCGTTACCGGAAGAGTCGGTATACCGATGGTCGGTATACCGATCGATCGGTAATGGTAAGTCGGTAATTGGTAAATTTACCAATTCTTAAAACCTATTTAAAAAAGAAAAGAAAAAAAATGCATCAAGTAGCATTGTGCTTAATAGTCATTGTATGAAATAAAAATGATAGATTAATGAGAAGGATCATTGTGCCATATGTGAATAAGAGAAAATACCTATCAATCAGTGAAAAAAAGAAAGGATAATTCACATAACATTATTCCAACAATCTATAACAGAAAATCTATTTTTAGTATCAGAAGTGTTTTAAACTCCATGGCAGGAAAGCTAGAAGAAACAAGATAAATAAAGATAAAAGACCATAATGGAAAGGGAGAAAAACATGTAATCAATACCAACAAAGCATTTTGTTATGTAACAAACACTGCTTTAAAGTTAATGAAATTGCTACAAGTGATATATAAATGATAACCCTAAAAATAATCAATGGTCTAGATTAAATTAGATCAATCTAATGGTCATAATTAAATAAAACTAAAACTAAAACTAAAAATAATATTAATATATATTTAATATATATGTCGGTAATCGGGAAATTTACCGGTTTTGAACTTTGTTTACCGTTACCGTTACCGAAATCATCGGTAAATTTACCGTACCGAACAATTGGTAACGGTATACCAATCTTCTGCTATTTTCGGTAACCAATTCGTCGGTAATGGTATACCAATGGATAATTTACCATACCAGTAACAGCCCTAGTTCTAGTTGAGGATCAGAGGATTGTGAATGGGGAGTGAAGGGAAAGAAGTGGGCTTTTTATATATAAGAAACCGAGCAGTAGTGCGCAAAGCGAAGAATATTGTGGACTACAGATCAGCATTTCCTACAAAGGTATAATAATAATAATATAATAATCCACTAATATTTGATTTCAGGGTTGCTTTGACACGTGGTTTAATAAGAAGGGAAGGATAGAGGAAGTGGCATTGTACGCGGCTAGAAAAGAGAGAAATATGGGGGGATATGGATTGGGGGTCGGTCTGTCCACTGTCCACCGACTCTTGTGTTGCCTCTTTCTGCACAAACAGCTAGTGCTGTGCCAGAAGAGAACACAACATTTGACCACTTTTGTTATGTGAACCGTTTGAGCAGAAGTTTCTTCGCTAGTCCCCATTCACAAACACCCTTCTCTCTTTGTAATTATCACAAACATATTATGTGCAATATTGGATTGCGGCTATATACATATATATCCAATTATGCATTCATAAACATTTAATAGACACAATTGTCAATTGATATATATTATTGGGAATTTTTGAAGAATTGGGAGTTATCATCATTTAATGATGCTTACGCGTATTGTCCCAAACGAGAATAACATCTATCAAAGAAAAAAAGAAAACAAGAATAACGACAAAAGGCAAAGGTAGGCCCTTTAGGATTACAATGCAATGAGGTTTGATACTAGATGAAGAGATAATGATTGCTTGTTAATGGGTGGAAGATAAAGAACAAACAACAAAATGCTCAATTGGAAGCCAAACAAGAAACAACAATATTCATTGCTCCAAAAATCAAATTAACAGCTGGAGGAATATATGGTAATCGGACCTTACTCTCTCATTGTATGCTATTTCGTTTGTCAAAGAATAAAAATAGGTCATCGGTCCCACCCGAGTGATTTATAAGCATAATTCAACTTCTCTCATATCGATGAAACCTCATTTTTATGGGTCTAATCCATTAAATAATAGAACAATTTTTTAATCTTATATATTGTTTTAAACATTAATATCTATATATACACACACTGACACACATGCAACTGTTCTTTTACCCACATTTTCCTTTCATACGCGTGTTTGTGGAGTTTAAGGTTTGCAAATGATTTGATCAAGTGTGTTAGTATACTATTTTGCTATATATATATATATATTAAGCTCCAAATACTCCCAAATTTATGCAGAACCAAAAAAGCATGGTTATCTTGTTAACTTGATTGGCGTGTTCGTTCGAATAAAAATCAAAGCAGAATGATATATCAATCAGCATTCTTCCAAGGCTTTAATTTAATTAAAGCTTTTAAATGAAATTGGTATGATATGAAGACCTTCCAACCACTACGACTCTATTGTTTTCGTTTTTTGCACTCAAGTCAATAGTGGGAGCCTTACAGAATGGCTTTTTCTATGACTAGACTAATTGATTATGAGCAATCATCAGTTGGGTTCAATGCTTGCAGAGTGTACACCACTATCTGGATCCAGCTGCATGCACACAGCTTCAGCCATGAAGCAGCATCCCAAATGATGTCAAGTGCTACAACCTACAAGAATCAATTATTGCTCAAGATATTTTGATAATAATGGACGGTTGTAATGGTACTCAGAATAAATGTATGATTAATTTCTTTATTCTCCATCCACTTATAATTAATATATACACATCCTAATGCGCCTAAATAAATAAAAGATGTCTAAGAACCACGAGTAGCTAGCTCAGATGACACTTATATATGTGATATCTCATAGATGTCTCGGGTTCGAGCCTTTCCAACCCCTTCCCCTGTATTCAAAGACAAATAAATAAAAGAGAGAGATCGGCAAGCTATAATTGATAATGCTTGTGGTGCTTGGGAGAGTGAAAATGAGAATAGACCATAATTCGAATTCTCAATAAATTCTACTATTTTATAATTGTATTTTCTCAAAATTAAGAAACACAAGAAACATAGAAAATAAACCAAGCGTTTCAACTTTGAAGTATTTGTATTTAAAAAAAAGGTTATGATTACAATTTACAAGTGGGCTTCATCTTGAGATAAATTAGAATTCGTTATTTTTCTAGTTGGGCCTGTTTTTTATATTTTGCTTTGTTACATACATACATAATACATTGATCTCGTATTAGTGTATTACATGGTTTGATTTGATTGCTAGGCCCTGGTCCAGATTATTGATGGGCTCCATTTCATTCCTGACATGCATGTTAGCTGTTTTGGGGGCCCAAATCGTAATCTGATGAACCTTCGTTATAATGCATGGTTGACTCAATATTAAATTTTGTGAAATAATGCTATCAAAAACAAAAACAAAATAAAAAAATAAAAATTGGTGTATTAATTCCTCTATTTCTTAGATGCCTTTGATGAGTTGATTCCATTAATAAAGTCCAGTTTCTTGTCGTCAGTTTCTCCATGCAAGAATGAATTCCGCTTGTTATGTGATGAGAAACAAATATGCTTTTATAATTACGATTTGGCCATGATAAGGTCGAATCACAAAAGACAATTATCTCTCCTTCAAAGGAGACTTGAGGGGCATTTGGTTGATATTTAGAATGTGAATGAGGGTGAAATTAATGTATCTCACCTCAGACTCATCTCATGCTCACCTCAAACAATTATGAACCAATTAAATGTCCGTCAGTGTCATGAGTTCAAATCAAAGAGAAACAACGTAGCTCTCCATGACCATTGAGGGGGGACTTTAAAGTTGCATTTATAGCTGTAAAATAAGAACAGTTGGAAAAAAAAGTCACAAGACTCCAAACCAGGCAGGCAGGCACATGCATCGTGAAAAGCTAACAAGACAAAAATTAACCCCGACACACACTCTTGTATATTGCATGTTATCTTCTTAGGAAATAGGAATTAATGCATGCTCATGTGCCTGCTAGGAGTTGCATCTATAGCTTCTTTCTGTTTTTTTTTGTGTGTTTTCAGCAACATTGATCATTTTTTTCTTCTTCATAGAAACAGAGACATTCAAGCTTTCAATAATGGTTTTCCCATAACCAAGAAAACTCTTGGAAAACTAGCTTGTAACTATCTCTTTATTAATCTTTAAGCAAACCAAAACTTTTATCATATATTCAGTACTTCTCTTAATTAAACATTTTGTGGAAATAATGGTGGACTGCCCCAGAGGGAATATATTACTATAAGAAATTTGAATTGATCAAAATTATGATTATTACCTAAGAAGGAAAGACTTTTCATTCAGGTCTTTAGAGACGACTTCCAAGTCAAATTGTGCCCCCAACACAATGAAAATTTTGAAGTCTTTCCTTCCTTTTACAAGACTTTTGGAATCTAAAGAAAATGAACCACCACCACTTGTTAAATAATGACTCATATTAAAAGTATTACTTAATGCCTGCCTAAAAGCTCTAGGAATGGGGAACTTGTGTGAGAGAGGAGCATAACCTACCAATCGAGCTAAAACGTTCTAGGAAAGGGGAAGTGGTACAGTATTACTGATGTGGGTTGGTTATTTTTGTATGAGAGTATAATTATATTTTTCGGATACCTAGATAGTTGGTATTTCAGAGTTAAAACCCTAGCCGAATGTGTTACTGAAATTCCTATATTGAAAATAGCCGTAGACCCCGTGGACATAGACAAATTGTCAAACCATGTAAATCTTGTGTTCTTCTCTTCTCTCTATTTTTCGATTGCTTCATTATATTGTTTTATTATTTGTGATTGTTTACAAAGAAGTTCTTTTGCAACGCCACTTATATATTAATAATCATACTCTTACACTTATTGATGTTTTGATGTGTAATTTCATTTAATATGATTAAAACAGTTAAAATGTTTATTAATTCCTTGATTTACCAATCGGATCCCTAATCTTATATGCTGCTTTCAGAGAACTCAAATTTGGAGAATTGTTAAAATTGACAAGTAAAGCATGTTTTTGGTAAATTATTGGCATATAGCTGGAGTGGTTTTAAGAACCCGACTACTCATTTTATGTAACCGCGGCTAGCTCGGTGGTTAAGGGCATGTTAGTCATTTTTTATTAAAAATATTGATTTTAATATTAGTTGTTTTAGCATGTGGTTGGGAGTTCAAATCCGTAGAAAGTATTTCTCTATAGTTTTTACGACCACTCACCTTTTCAAAGGACATGTTAGATTGGGTGGTTACTCGATTATAAAAAATAATAATAATAATAGAGATTCGAACATTCAACGTGTTGTTGGAAATCTTAAGGAATGTACCATTAGGCTAAAAATTCGTTATTAAGGAGATGTAGTTATGCTCTCCTAGTAGATTTTGATCGTCTCTGGGAGCAGACAGACACTCATATTTAATAAATCTGCATGACATATTGGTTTGTGGATTATTATGTGAACTCGATTAGTTCATCAAATGCAGAGTCAAAGATAATAATTGGGTGTTCTTATAAAAAAAAACAAATGAGTTTGAATTTATACAAAGAGTAATCCTATGATGACCATTTTAATGTAAAATTTGAAGGTAATAACTGTCAGAAATCCTGTTTAGTATGACCAATTCACCTAAATGAACAGGACTTGCCGACCACTTATTAGTTTGAATTTTGAAAACAGTTCATAGTATGGTAGGTTTCTTATGTTGTTGTTGTGAACAAAAGACCAAAACAAAAGGAAACCGATTCATGTGTGTGGTAGGAACCTCACCTCACCTCACATGGAAAAAAAGAAAACTTTTGCCTGGAATTTCCAAGTAAAACTTCAAAACTTTTAAAGTAAAGAAGAGAATAATAAAACAGGTCAGCAGAGACTTGACTGTCAATTTCACCCAAGAATTTTGTGGTCTTTTTTTATGACCATGATAAAACCGTGTGGGTTCCATAACATTTCTGGGATTACCAGACTTGGTCTCTTTTATTGATCATACCAATATAAATATATCCCAAGACTCCACAAAACATATACCAAAACATACCAACTCTAGCTAAGCCACTACTACCATTAACTAGTCTATTACAATGGATACTAGTACTATTAACCTTCCCGGCTTTAGATTCCATCCAACAGAAGAAGAACTCCTTGATTTCTACCTTAAAAACTTGGTGTATGGCAAGAGTTTAGGTCTCGACATAATCGGGATTCGTAACATTTATCGTCACGATCCTTGGGACTTACCAGGTAGGGTACATATTCATATATTGCTTGCTTGCTTACTTTCATTTTTCAGGCTAATTAAGGTCAAGAACTTGATATATTTTTGCTGTACGTGTTTGTAGGATTGGCTATTAATGGAGAGAGGGAGTGGTACTTCTTTGTGCCAAGAGACAGGAGGCATGGCAGTGGAGGGAGGCCTAACAGGACAACAGAGAAAGGGTTTTGGAAGGCAACTGGTTCTGATAGGAAAATTTTCAGCCTCTCTGATCCAAAGAGGATTCTTGGACTCAGAAAGACACTTGTTTTCTACAGTGGGAGAGCACCAAGAGGAAACAGGACTGATTGGGTCATGAATGAGTATCGTCTGCCTGATTCTTGCAACTCTCCTAGAAAGGTACTAATTCATGCTAATTCTGTCTCTAATTATGTCAATTAGGAATTTTATATGTTGATGTGATTGGTATCCACAAAAATGCAGGACATTGTGTTGTGTAAGATATACAGGAAGGCAACTTCCTTGAAAGATCTTGACAAGAGAGCAGCAATGGAAGAAGAGACGAGGGCAAATACTACTTTTACTTCTTCTACTTCAATCCATCAATCTCCATCACCACCCCAAGTTTCTTCATTGGACACCATCATGTCATTTTGTATCAACCAAGAAGAGTCAATGGCACCTGTTTGTGCACCAAATTGGGTTTTCAAGCAAGAAGCAGAAGCAGAAGTAGTAGAAGAGAAAAATGAAGGACAAGCCCCAGTGACTAAATTGGGCAGGGGAAAGTTGCCGGAGCTCCAAGTACCCAAATTGGGCATGGGTCAGGAATGGAACCAAGACCCTTTTTTGTTCACACCCATGATTAGTCCTTGGCTCCACAATTTTACCACTCCGACTTATGCTAATGTTCTCAATTTTTAGTGGTGTTTGCAGATAACCCGAGAAGCAAATTAGGTAATTATCAAGACTTTCTATGTCATCTCTTCTCGTTCATCTTATAAACCACATAACTTGATACTCTTCCAGCGATGTCGGACATTTTCATGTTCCAACGGTTACAATAATCGTTGAACTGAGTCTGATAAGAGAAGAGGGTGACAATAACTGTAATCCCAAGTTTAGAAGCAGAGTAAGCATGTCTAGTTGTGCATTAAAATCCATGTAAATCTACTATAGTGTTTACTACTTTGTTTTCCTCCTGCTTGTAATTTTTGGACTTTGGAGTTTTCTATGGAAAATGATTGATAAAGCTTATGCGTGTCCTCTCGTCGAACACATTTACGTCATAAAATACAACTCCGATTCGCAAATCTTGAGCTTAAATTTGACCTTAAAATGTTTGAGTATCCAAATATTTATTAGACACAATTCTGTGGGTCTTAGAGTCTTATTTCGAACAACGTAAAAATTGTAACAATCGAAACTCAAACGAGTGACTTATGGTTATCCAAACACACTGACATTGAACAACTTATATCAAAAACACAATTCCGATGCGTAAACTTTGAGTCTCGACTTGACCTTTAAAATGTTTGAATCTCAAAAAATTGATTACACGCAATTCTATAGGTCTTTGAGTCTTCTTTCATACTCCATAAAAATCGTCTCAATCAGAACTCGAGTGAGTTATGGCCGTCTAATCATACAAATGTTAGAAAAAATATTTAATTGTTGAAATTTAGAAGTAAAACAATAAAATTGAGGGTTTTATGGTCAATAACTTATGGATCTTATGGGTTGGGAAAAAAAAATAGAATGAATCTATTGGAATAAAAGTTTGATTTGAGAGATCTACTAGAAAAAAATTAGAATGAATTCATACACAGGACGGACGGACTTGTAATTTTGTGAAGAGACCATAGAGGACTCTTAGAAGAAACTCTGGTACAACAAATTCCATTCCCTTGAAGCAGCTATTATATATAACATACATAAATTTTCAATGGAACACATAAATTTGCAAACACATTTAGTAACTAACATGAACAGTGAACTCCACACCCTTTTACATTTACAAGGCAAAGACATTATTCACGGTGAATATTTTCGATTTTGGGGGAAATAATCTCTCCACTAGCCTTTTTTGGTTCACGCCCAAATTGAAATGTTTTCATTGTCTGTGTGCAAATTAGAACACAGGTTATCTTTCGGTGACTAAATGTGATATTAGCCGTTTATTAATTACATGGGAAAACCTTCCTTTCATGGGCCTCGATTACAGGCTTGTAATTTTCTTGGTCCAGGCCTGAGCTTGCGTTTAATATGTATACTCTGGTTAAAGTGCATACCCATCTCACCAAGCATATAGTTGATCAAAGGCCCAGAATACATCTTCCAAGACGAAAAGTACCCATTTCGCTTATTGAAATCTAACTTAGTTAAGCTGAGGAGTCCTCGACATGAGTGTTTATATATAACCACAACACTGCTCATACATTATTTATTCACCATTTGACATAAATGACCTCTCAAGATCTTGTACCCAAGATAGAGATCATTAGTCTGATCACAACATATACATATATTGTTTTAAGCAGCAGTAGTTGTTTTACATATTTTCCAGTAACAGCAAGAGTCCAGACCCAAAAGGCTTCTGGGTGTAGCAGTCCAAGTTGTTCCCAGGGCTAACTCCAAGTATCTGGCAATACCTTTTAAAGAACCCAATCCTGTCCTCCACTTTTGGGTTACGTCCCTTGCCACATTCAATCCCTCCATTGATGATGTTTGTGACAACACCATACCCTGGAACCCGGCCAGCCGCTTTATCAGCAGCTGATGGTTTCCATTTTCCTGTAATCACATCGTGGCAAGAAGGTTTTGGTGACTGTGCAGTCATCCAGAACCAAATTGCTGTCTTGAAGGATATGACAGCATTAGTTGATACAAGGTCTGGATTGTTTATCAGGTCCGCTCCTATCGCTCGTCCAGCTTTTTGATAGTTGTAGTTCCTGAAGTTTATTAATTACCAAATTCAGTCGGTAAATTACATAGGCTGTTTGTATGAATTAAATCACCCTCCTCATCGATGCACATAAACTGTTTGTATAAATTACCATGTGAGTTGAATAGGACCACGGCCATGGTAGGACTTGGGACATGGATACTTAGGATCACAATATTTAGATGGCGGATTTCGCTCGCTAACAAAGCAGTAGCCCCAAGCAAAAGAACCATCAGGCGCAGTAGGCCATCCTCCTGTACATATATAACACAATCAAGTAAGTTCCTTTGTAATCATTTGGTGATCAATAGCTTAAATGATGAATCTCTTTGGGATCAATTAATTGTATGTGAACTCGAGAGATGTTAAGTTCAATTTTCACTAGGAATAATTAGGGTTGTAAAAAAATTATCGATATAACCGAATTGAGATCGATCGATTATTTTCAAAAAGAATTTACATATTTCTTTAAAAAATCAGTTGAAAATAAAAAAGATTGACGATTTTCACCCCTAGGAGCAAACCGTACCTTTATGATCACGTGTTGAGTTTTGATCAAACTTACCCTATTATCATCCGAGAAGCTTTTTTGTACGCGAATTTGACGATTCGAGTTTAAATACATATCGAATATCTAAAGAGAAACTTGTATATTGATTAAAAAAAAGAAATAAATTCCTTTGTGGTATTAAAAGTAAAACCAATCAATTACTTACCAGTACAGTAAAATAATTACTTACCAGTAGTTTCGTGGGAAGTTTGTGCAAGAAAAGCAGCGATCTCTCTTTTACGAGTGGCGTCATCTCCGGTGGAGCCAAAGGCAGGGAAGGACTTAGCAGCGGTGATGAAAGCGTCATATGTGTAGAATCCCCTGCCTGGACAAGCGTTATCATTTCTATGCTTAAGTAGATCATTAAACCTGTCTTTAGAGATTAGGCCCCCAATGTCAGCAACGACATTTTCACCATCACTAGCTTCAGTCTCACAATGCTTGGCTGAGCAAGCAAGGAAAGAGGAGAACAATAGAGAGACAAGTATGAAGGCTGGCAACTTCATTATTGTGAGTTTAAGGTTTGTGAGTATGATTTGTTAGTGTGTTTGAAAATAGGTATTTATAGAAAGTGATGTGGGTGTGTGTGATGTGGCTAATGGTTTTGTTAGCTAACAAGTGTGAGATATTTCATAGCTCTAGCCTCTAGGTTGTTGTCGTTTATTTACTAAAGTTGGAATAAAAGATGACGACGCATGATGAGGGGCGGCTTACTGTAGCTAAAACCACATCATGAGGGGCGGCTTACTGGTAATGCTAGGCGAGTTATTGAGTTGCAATGGGATTAAGTTTTTTGGTGCACATAGTTTAAGGAAATATATGAAGTATAAAATATAATGTGTCAAACTTCCAAACTAGTTAATAACAAACATTTTTCTTAACTCAAATTAATATAGGTTGGTGTGGGATAGTATGGACTGGCTCAAAGTTGACAAAGTGTTATTAGTGCATAGGACAGGTGGTTAGTGATGGTTCCGAGTTGAGGCCCCATGATTTTATAAGTGGACACCCAAGAGCGTTTGTTGCTGCATGAGGAAGTGGGCCCTTAAGGAGGAAGTTTGTAACACTTTACTCAAGTGGACGGGGTCACAAGCCTCTATAGTGTAAAACTTGGTGGTGTTGGACAAGCATCGAGTGGTGATGAGACTAAGTATCTTGTCTCATATCACTTAAGGAAAGATGTACAATACATAATATAATACGTCAAACTTCTAACTAATGATCAACATTTTTTTTCTAGGTTCAAAGTAGTATAAATTGATGTTGGGCTTGAAAAGATAAAATCATACGGATCAATATGAGATCGTTCAAAACAAATAAAAAATATTACTAATGGAAATGGGCGGACCGTTGCACAACCTATCACCAATTCAATCTTTGGAGTTCAAATTGATGTATTTTAGGAAACACTCCAACTCATGATCTGTGAACATTTTGCACATAAGTGCAAGGCTAATGAATGTGTTCAAATCTTTGTCAAGACCTATTAACATTAATGGTGTTATTTAAGTCTTCATAAAGACCATAAAAACAAGTCTCTCAAACACATCCCAATGACAACATAGGCGTAGGCCATATTGCCTTATCGCTCTTCAATGTAAGTTTGACAAAGTTGATATCTTGGTATCATGACTAATAGACAAATCCTTGAGATCAACGGTTGACGGATGAGCCAGCAAGATTCCACTCTCCTTTTTTCCATCCAAATCAAAATCTTGCTTTACCTAATGCAATCGAATGTCTTAAATTTAAAGTGTAAAATATAGTAGTTAAAATTGACTTCTACCAAGACAGTTGTGTAGTGGGTGTATACTACTTTGAAAGATTTGATTTAACCCCTTATCTACTACAACCTTCGAAGTGGTGGGATTTGATTGTTGTAATTGACTTGTATAAGTAATTGTTTTTGTTTGTTGTTGATTACTGAAAATAAGATTTCAGTTTACCTAACCCTAGACACTACACTCTCATAAACTTAAAAAAGAAAATTACTTGGTACATAGTTGTTGCATATTTAATGATTTAAGGCTTGTATCTTTATTATTCCCCGTACTATAAAAGAATTATCCTATGCGCACTTAATCAATGAATATAAGCGTGTATTTAAAATGCACAAATTAGATGTTCATAGAAGAATTATATATATATATATATACACAGCTTTTCTTGACTGAAAATAAGGACTGGTTTAATAGCCATTGGATCAAACCAAGCGACCAGATTAGATCTCAAAAACAAACCCTTTTTTTCCTCTCCCACGCGCGTCTACTTTTCGCCTTCTCTCAGTCGTGAACGAAAACCTCCTTCCCCATATATCTGTCGAGAGACCTACGGCTACCATAGCCGGCGGGCCTTTACAGTCCACCTCTACCGGAAATCACCCATAAATCTTCTAGAAATGTTTGCAATCTCCCTCTCCCTGATTTCGCAAAACCTTCTTCTCCATTCTCCATCTCTCTTTCACGACCAACCACCGTAGCCGGACCTTCTCTCACTCCTCTTCGAGAAATCACCCACGGTTCATCGCGATGACCTTCTTAAAAATTTGAGAAATTTTGGAATCTGATTTCAAATAGGTTTGTTCAACCATTGGTGTTGTTTGTGCCAATGAAAGAGAATCAAATTTTTTTTATAGATCTCAATCAATTTTATTGATATTTGAAGAAAACAAAATACAAGCCAAGACCACCAGATCCAGACTATCAAGACTCAACCCTAGAGCAGTAAAAATATATCTGCCCCATCAAACAAAAGAACAACAGAATTGAAGGCAACAGATACGACTACCCCAAAATTGAAGGCAAAGAAATGAAATTCAAATCCCGAGCTTCAGACGGTGAGAGCCCATCCGGTTATGGTGAACAACAGACACGATCTCGTCTTCGGATGAGAGAAGCAAGAGATGGACTGAGTGATTTCACGAAGAGAATGAGTGGAGAAGGTCCGACTATGGTGGTTTCGGGAGAGAGAGGAAGAATAAGAGAGAGAGAGGGAGAAGTAAGTCACGCGCGTCTTGATGCAATTGTTTGTGTCTTTAATTGGAAATCAGATCTGAGTCATTGACTTGATCTAATGGTTGGGAAGGGTGTACTTATTTTGTGTCCTTATTATGAGTCTTATAAGAGAAAACCTCTATATATATATATATATATATATATATATATATATATATATAAATATGTGGGTTGTGGCATTTGCTTGGGGATCAATGAATCATTCCAATCTTTACGTAAAATTCAACAGGAATTCCAAAAGAGAGTTTACGGTACAGGTTATGAGAGACGACTTGCTTGCATTACACTACATATTTTGAAGGATAATTATAATTATCATTTACATTAATTATATGAGCGTGACACCATTAAAAAAAACAAAAAAAACAAAAGTTGCCGAATCTAATCTTTAAATGAAGTAATAAATGCTTTGGTATAGTAACGAGATGCAGAGAACATGACACTTGTTCCCTTTAATCTAATGGTTTTCCAATTTCACGTTGAACATATCGTCCCAAAGTTACAAAAAAGAAAAAGAAAAAGAAAAGCAGGATTTACTCCTGGAAGTATGAAGAATATCCCAATCAAGTCCCTCCTACGTATTAGAGACAAATTGGACAAGGTACCCTAACTTGTAGAGATCTAAACGGACCCTCGACCTCCCCCTCCATGGTAAACGGGCTGGGTCGGGGATCTCCACATGATCCTTGTAATGAAGCAGGTCGTGCCAAGCCTGGCCCGGCGTAACTCATCCATTTGCGAAAATCAAATTTAGCCTAAATCCTAAATTATTTACATATCTTAACGAATCGTTAAATGACATTCACTTATTTATCAGTTCAAAAATCCTCTACTCCACCAATCTGGGTATTCAATCGCCAGCTTCTATGAAGAGAAATGATGATGAACGAAGGGGAGATGACAGAGAACTTGCAGTGGAGATCTTGGAGGTGAAGGCATGGAGCTCCTTATTCTTAAAAAGAGAATGATTTCGACTATAGTATATAACCCTAATCCCGTTTTACCCGAGCCTGCTTGGTCCACCAGGCTCGACACAGTAGCGGTCGGAAGACTCAGCCCAAGAAATTCCCAGACAGCCTCCGGACTTTTCTGGGATATGTCGGGCTGGCCCACTTTTTACTCCTACTAATTTGTACTGAAAAAGGATTTTTGGAGGTCGATACACTAGATTGTACTTAATTGTAAAAATGTGTAACCATCCTTTTAAAAAAGTACAATGAGGATTAGTTTTTACCAAAATGACCTCAAATTTTATTCTCTCTCCACGAACTGTGATACAATAGTAATACTTTTAAACATAAGATCCAATTTAGTGTTCAATTTATATCTTTTGCTCATAAAATGATGATACAAATGTTGGAATGTAAATTTGATTGCATTACATATTTACATGTCTTTTTGGTTCAATTGTATGATTTTAGTGGATTTTTTGTGTTAGTGATATTATGGTGATACATCTCTGCAGCTGTATATGTTTTTCCAAAACGAACAAGAGAGGTGCAAACCAAGAAAGGAAAAGTAATTAGGAAGAGAAAGCATGCATACTGGTTCAATTGTATCATTTTAGTAGATTTTTGGTGTTGGTGATATTATAGTGATACATCTCTGCAACTGTAAATATTTTTTCAGAACGAGCAAGAGGGGTACAAACCAGACAGTTCGAGGAAGGAGAGACGAGATAACGAAGCACAAACCAGATTGAGCAACTAAGCATAGTCCAGATCTGTCAAAAACGGAGACAAGAGCAACTCGATGCAGTCCAAATTGAGTAGCGAAGAAGAAGATGATGAAGAGAGGAGAAGCTCGGCCAAAAACGGAGAAGAAGACAATGAAGAACAATTCAGATCGAGAACCAGAACTAGAACCAGAAGAAGAAGGAGAGAAAGGAGGAGATAGTTTTTTGTAGAGAAGAAGGAGAGAAAGAGGGGACACATGGAGTTGGATAATTGGAGGGAGAAGAAGAAGAAGAAGGGTATTATAGGGATAAAACAAAAAATCTCTTAAGTCAGATGACCAAATTACCCTTAAATTACACTTTTTTACAATTTTAAAAATGTCCATAACCTTTTTACAATTAAGTTGTCCAAAGTACTCTTAGTGACAATTGTCTGTATTAAAAACTATATATGATATGGTCTCATTAGCATTTTTTGAGCTAAATGCGTTAATTTAGTAGTTTTAATAGAGATCCAAAAAACAAAAACCCTTAACAAACATATCACCAAGAAGCATTTAATTCGAACAAAAAAAAAAAAAAACGATACCAACTTTTTTTTTTATTATTTTATAAATCGGGGAAATCCGTTTGAGCGAGTATGGTTAGAAAGCAGCCAATTTCTTTTTCTCTGCAATTGAGTTGAACAATTTACAATTGGCTTTTCCTTATGCAGAGGTATCTCGATCTGCTCCTTTTATACCATGAAGAGAGGGAGGAGTCTCAACTGCTGATACATGTACTGGAGGTAACATGATTTGATGCACCACATTAGGCAAGCCAGCAATTATCGAGCTGAAACTTCCTCTCTCTCTCCATTGCTGATACGTAAAAAGTTATTTAGACCATGATGAAGTTACGTTGTTTATGATGGTGATATAATTATATCCATAACAGTACTGCTCCTATAATATTTATTCACCATTTTCACATTACATAAACACAAAATGCTCTCTCAAGATGGAGAGCATTAGTCTGATCATAACATACATATATATTGTTTTAAGGAGCAGTAGTAGACTAGTAGTTGTTTTACATACTTTCCAACAAGACGAGTCCAGACCCAAAAGGCCTCTGGTTGTAGCAGTCCAAGTTGGTTCCAGGGTTAACTCCAAGTATCTGGCTATACCTTCTAAAGAAGCCAATCCTGTCCTCCACTTGTGGGTTACGTCCCTTGCCACATTCAATCCCTCCATTGATGATGTTTGTGATAACACCATAGCCTGGAACCCGGCCAGCCGCGTTATCAGCACCAGATGGTCTCCATCTTCCTGTAATCACATCGTGACAAGATGGTTTTGGTGACTGTGCAGTCATCCAGAACCAAATTGCTGTCTTGAAGGATATGACAGCATTAGTTGATACAAGGTCTGGATTGTTTATCAGGTCCGCTCCTATCGCTCGTCCAGCTTGTGCATAGTTGTAGTTCCTGAAGTTAATTAATTACCAAATCCAGTCAGTAAATTACATAAGCTGTTTGTATAAATTAAATCACCCTCCTCATCGATGCACATAAACTGTTTGTATAAATTACCATGAGAGTTGAATAGGACCACGGCCATAGTATGACTTAGGACACGGATATTTAGGATCACAATATTTAGATGGCGGATTTCGCTCGCTAACAAAGCAGTAGCCCCAAGCATAAGGACCATCAGGCGCAGTAGGCCAACCTCCTGTACATATGTACACACAATCAAGTAAGTTCCTTTGAATTTGTTATATTAGAAGTAAAATCGATCAATTACTTACCAGTAGTTTCATGGGAAGTTTGTGCAAGAAAAGCAGCGATCTCCTTTTTACGGGTGGCGTCATCGCCGGTGGAGCCAAAGGCAGGGAAGGACTTAGCAGCGGTGACGAAAGCGTCATATGTGTAGAATCCCTTGCCTTGACAAGCGTTATCATTCCTATGCTTAAGCATATTCTCGAACCTGTCTTTAGAGATCACACCCCCAATATCATTAACAACAACTTCATCAACACTAGCACCACCACCGCCGCACTGGCTTTGGCAGCCATTGCCGCAGTAGTCACTGGTGGTGCCACACCATCCCCATTGGCTGCAACATAGATTGTCGGGGCACACGGCACCACCAGCTTGAGTCCCACATTGCTCCGCTGAGCAAGCAAGGAGACAGGACAGAAATAGAGAGAGAAGTATTAAAACCCACAACTTCATTATTAATTGTAAGTCTAAGGTTTGTGAGTATGATTTGTCTGCATAGGTATTTATAGAAAGTGAGGTAGAGTGTGCGATGTGGCTAATGAATTGTTAATTAATAAGTGTGACGTCATATATATAATTGACAGCTTTAGATTGTCGTCATTTATTTACAAAAGTCGGAATAAAAGAAAACGCATGACCAGGGGCGGCTTTCTCATTCTCGAGCTAAAACGACATGTCGTTGTCGTGGGGGCAGCTTTGTTTGGGGTTTTTTTTTTTTTTTTTTTTAATTAAGCGTTTCTGCAAGTTGTATTCTAGATGTTGATAAATGATCATGACTTGTAGGCAAATCCTTGAGACTAACGGTTGATGATGAACCAGCAAGGCTTCTCTCTCCTTTTTTCCATCCAAATCCAAATCCAAATCCAAATCCAAATATTGCTTTACCTAATGCATACCAAGTGTTTAAATTTAACTGATAAAAAAAAGTATTTAAATTTAAAGTGTAAAATATAGTAGTTAAAATTGACTTCTACCGATTGAGAGAATTGTAGTGGGTAGGTAATACTATTTTGAAAGATATGATTTAAACCCCTTAGCCACTACAACCTTTGAGTAGTGTGATTTGAGTGGGGATCATTCCAATCTTTTATGTTAAAGTCATTAGGAATTCCAAAAAGAATTTAGGATATAGGTGAAGGGAGATGCCTCTTGTGAAGACAATAGTTATATGAAGTTTGCATTACTACATATTTTTGGCTACGAGTTAAGAAATCAATGAATCATTAATACTCTGTAAATATTTATTCCTCTATTTATTAAAGATATCGTCCGCTTTGAGTTTTTCGATTTTCATGTATATATCGGACTCGCAACAGCTTCGTTTGTCTCTGGGCCGTCTCACTTAATTGTACTTGAGCCCAAAGAAAATGTCTTATACATTTGATCATATGGGGCGTTTCTTTTATAAACCCACATTATTTGGCTTAATCAAAGCGATGTGGGACAAATAACTCGTAACAAGTGGAAAGGTGGAGGCCCGTCCAACAGTATCGAGACATTACTCTAATACCACAATTGAAATTCCCAACCTTACTCACATTCATGATATTGTTCGTTTTGAGTTTATTGATTTTTTTGGATGCATTAGACTCATATGACTTGTTGCTCTCTCGACCATCACCTAATAGTAGTATAAACTTTAACCTAGAGAAAATGTCTCATACATATAAATGATGGCTTTCTCTTTTAAACCCACATCATTTTACTTAACCAAACCATGTGATGTGAGACAAATAACTCGTAAAAATTTGAAGGATAATTATAATTATCATTTAAAATTATATGAGTGTGACACCATAAAAAAGTTGGATAATCCAATCTTTAAATGAAGTAATAAATGTTTTGGTAAAGTAATCAATGCAGAGAATACGACACCCACTAATGGTTTTCAAATTTCATATCGTCCCAAAGTTGAAAAAAAAAAAAAAACAACAGGATATGCTCGTGGAAGTAAAGAAGAATATCCCAATCAAGTCCCTCCTACCGTCCTACGTGTTAGAGAGAAACTGGACGCGGACCTGACTTCGTAGAGATGTAAATTGGAATGGAGGGGAAGCCCGCTAGCCTGACATGACCCCTTGACTTGGGTCAACGGGCCATGCTAGGCCCGACCCCCTCCATGCTAGGCCTGCCTGACGAAAACAACACATTAGACAAGGCCTGGAATCCAGCTGAACCTTCTTCTCCTACACACAAGGGATCTCCACATTGCTGATATGATGTTGTAAAATTATATAGACCATGATGAAGTTGTTTATGATCAGGAATCCTTACGGCTTCACAAATTGATTAAACTAGTTTTGTGTGCCCGCGCTTCTCGCGGCATGCGGCATGCAATGCAATTTTTATGGAACCTTGTTAAATTAAAGGTACTTTGTTAGTTTTTTTAAAAAATTAATTAATGATTTGGTGAGTTGACTGTGATTTTGTCATTTTTGGTCATAAATTGTTTCTAACATTAACATTATCTTTCACGTGGTCTTTGCAGTTACGTTGTCGATCACCATTGCAATGATATCCAATATGTAAACATTGTCAACTCACAATGACATTATTTAACATAGTAATTCCGTATTTGGAAAGAATAGATGAGGAAATCGTTAGACTTTCCTATTGGTATAAAATTCTCTTTCATAGTTATTGAAATTATTAAACCTAAACAGTTAACCGACAGGATGTCATCCTACAGTGTTTAACAAATGAAGCAGTTAGACATAAGTAGACCTTAGCATCCATGGGAAGTCTAATATGAATCAATGTTTGGCTTCTTTCTCTTGTATCTCTTCTTGTTGATTTTGTCTGGCAAAGTACTATTAGCGGACATCCCTCCATCATTGTCTGCTGGTTTGTCCTCTGAAATTTCTTCAATCGACCTACTATCCTCGCTATGAAATATATGTTGAGCAGGAGAATCTCTTGATGCACCAACAACCTGCAAAATCGAGTTTTTTTTTTTTTTTTGTTAACTCATATTTGTACAGTAATGAAAGCAATTTATCTTAGAAATGTATTGCTAACCTCAACACTTATTTCTGAATGTACTATTGGTCGTTTGTTACGACTTATAACCCCTGCATGTGCATCTCATAGATTATTTTTTAGATATTATTTTTTATTGCAGGGTTCTAAAGTAAAAAAATTATTGAACCATATTCGTTTATGCAATACCTATTCATAATTTTTTGGTGAAACTTCTACATCAGATTCTTCTAGTTTAATTCCATCAGGTCCAGACCTTTTGTGCTTTCCACTCTTGTCCATGTCAAATACTTTGGTAATTGTGTATTCTTGATTTCCATAAATCAAGTTATAATCCGTTAATTTCAATTGAAATATAAATTTTCGGCCAGCAAGATAGTGCAATTGCTGAGGTACATCGCGCATAGCATAGTTGCACCGTAATGACCAATTAGCTGGGTCGCTGAAACGCCAATGATTTGATGAACTTCTCTGTCGAACATTGTTAGCGTTGTTTCACCAGTGTTGTCAACAACTAATAATTCAACCTTGTAGCTGTGAAAGTTATTATTTTTGCATTGATCATTCTGTATTTTGCATAATGTTACACAAATAGAAAACAATAACAGATAAGTAAAACTTATTACCTGGTATTTGGGAAGACAGAATCCTGTTGGCAGCTATTGCAAGTAAATATTTTTTCTTTAGGTTTCAGTTTTTTTTTTTCAATTTTCACAAGAGTAGTAATACCAACCAAGCTTATTTTGAACCTCTGATATCATTGCTTCGAGAGTAACAATGACTGAATTGTTGTTTTCTTTTGTAGGTTCCATGGTAGTCAATTCGTTAATTGTCTTCCTATTTTCTGTCATCTGTTGTTCCAGCGGCAAAGATGATGGAATTTTTGCATCTAGCAGCATAAACGATGATTGATCCATACCAAATCTGAAAGGTTTATTTTCACACATAAGGATATTTATAGGTAAATTGAAACTGATATTTAAATGATTTATGTAGCAGAGTTGCAAAATAATCTTACATTGCAAGTATTTCTCGAGTCTCTTGTGTGTCTATGTTTACGTATGTCTTACTTGCAGAAGTAGAGGAGAGGCAGATTTCACCTGGCCAATATTCAAAGATATTTATTATTAAAAAATGTATGAGATCTGTTTATTATTTTCTGGGGCCACGATGCACTAACCCATAAATTTCTTGACAATCGTTGGAGTAACGACAACAACGTAAGGGCCTTTTTTTAAACTCGATATTAAGTCGACAAAGGTGTTCGCCTTATCTGCCCACAGAGTTGTATTCATTCTACAGTCTCTAAAAAATTGGAAAAGAACTGTCAGAATTGATACTTTTGCGTACATTAACAGATGAGAATAATATGTGTTTTTGGCATATGAATGTTAGAAACATTGGCACAAACCTTTCTATGTCGATTTTTAATTCCAACTTGTCCACTGAAGTTCCATTCACGTTAACCTTTTCAATACTTCCCATTCCATACATGAAGCCAATGATATCTGTTGAATTTGAAAGTTAGATATTATATCACAATTGTGCACAGTGAAATTGTACATAGAAGGACGGAATTCATATATTAGATAAATTATTTGTTTACCTGTTACATAAGCGTTGTTGTTCAAGCGCTCTTTGATTTCCTTGTTCTTCTTGAAGTAGAACTTGTGATTTTCAATTGGTGCACCAGCATAGTCCGGTATTTCTTTGAATGAACTTGTTGGTAGGAAAATGATTTGTTTTTTTTCTCGTACAGGTTTGTAAGCAACCTCTTCTTCTTCGACTGTGAAATTTCGTATACGATAAACGATAAACGACACCCTCCTTTATTTTTCCACGAAACTGTTCAATTTGACTTTTATGGATCTTAGCATGTGCTTGGGTGCCCTTATTTGTTTTAAGAAAGAAAAAGATGGTAGTATGAAGATATGTCATAATGGAACAAATTATTTTTTACGTAAAATTCAACAGGAATTTTAAAAGAGAGTTTAAGATACAGGTTATGAGAGACGACTTGCTTGCATTACTACATATTTTGAAGGATAATTATAATTATCATTTACATTAATTATATGCGCGTGACACCATTAAAAAAAAAAAAAACAAAAGTTGCCGAATCTAATCTTTAAATGAAGTAATAAATGCTTTGGTAAAGTAACAAGATGTAGAGAACATGACACTTGTTCCCTTTAATCATCACATCACACTGCACTAATGGTTTTCAAATTTCACGTTGAACTTATCGTCCCAAAGTTAAAAAAAAGAAAAGAAAAGCAGGATCTGCTCGTGGAAGTATGAAGAATATCCCAATCAAGTCCCTCCTACGTATTAGAGACAAATTGGACAATGGACCCTAACTTGTAGAGATGTAAACGAACCCTCGACCTCCCCCTCCATGGTAAACGGGCTGGGTCGGGGATCTCGACACGATCCTTGTAATGAAGCAGGTCGTGCCAAGCCTGGCCCGGTGTAACTCATCCATTTGCGAAAATCAAATTTAGCCTAAATCTTTAATTATTTACATGTCGTAACGAATCGTTAAATGACATTCACTTATTTATCAGTTCAAAAATCCTCTACTCCACCAATCTGGGTATTCAATCGCCAGCTTCTATGAAGAGAAATGATGATGAACGAAGGGGAGATGACAGAGAACTTGCAGCGGAGATCTTGGAGGTGAAGGCGTGGAGCTCTTAATTCTTAAAAAGAGAATGATTTTGACTATAGTATATAACCCTAATCCCGTTTTACCAAAGCCTGCTTGGTCCACCAGGCTCGACGCTCTAGCTGTCCGGAAGACTCAGCCCAAGAAATTCCCAGACCGCCTCCAGACTTTTCTGGGATAGGTCGGGCTGGCCCACTTTTTACTCCTACTAATTTGTATTGAAAACTAAGATATGGACCTAGTTGGATAAGACATTTTGAAAATAACAGATATGTTAGCAGAAATGGTGGTAGCAGAAATGTTGGAGAATTTTAATAGCAGAAATGCTGCTCGAATGCTGTGTGGTGTTTGGTTGAACTTTTACTGGTAACATTTTTACTGCGTAGCATATATTAAATGCCAAAAAAATCCGTTTGATAAGGTAGTAGTATAAATGCTACTAAAAATGCTTATCCAAACGGAGCCATGGTCTCATTAGCATTTTTTGAGCTAAATGCGATAATTTAGTAGTTTTAATAGAGATCCAAAAAACAAAAACCCTTTGCCAACAAATCACCAAGATGCATTTAATTCGAACGGAAAAAAAAAAAAAAACGATACAAACTTTTTTTTTTTTATTTTATAAATCAGGGAAATCCGTTTGAGCGAGTATGGTTAGAAAGCAGCCAATTTCTTGTTCTCTGCAATTGAGTTGAACAATTTGCAATTGGCTTTTCCTTATGCAGAGGTATCTCGATCTGCTCCTTTTATACCATGAAGAGAGGGAGGAGTCTCAACTGCTGATACATGTACTGGAGGTAACATGATTTGATGCACCACATTAGACAAGCCAGCAATTATCCAGCTGAAACTTCCTCTCTCTCTCCATTGCTGATATCGTAAAAAGTTATTTAGACCATGATGAAGTTACGTTGTTTATGATGGTGATATAATTATATCCATAACAGTACTGCTCCTATAATATTTATTCACCATTTTCACATTACATAAACACAAATGCTCTCTCAAGATGGAGAGCATTAGTCTGATCATAACATACATATATATTGTTTTAAGGAGCAGTAGTAGACTAGTAGTTGTTTTACATAGCTTCCACCAAGAGTCCAGACCCAAAAGGCCTCTGGTTGTAGCAGTCCAAGTTGGTTCCAGGGTTAACTCCAAGTATCTGGCTATACCTTCTAAAGAACCCAATTCTGTCCTCCACTTTTGGGTTAGGCCCCTTACCACATTCAATCCCTCCATTGATGATGTTTGTGATAACACCATAGCCTGGAACCCGGCCAGCCGCGTTATCAGCACCAGATGGTCTCCATCTTCCTGTAATCACATCGTGACAAGATGGTTTTGCTGACTGTGCAGTCATCCAGAACCAAATTGCTGTCTTGAAGGATATGACAGCATTAGTTGCTACCAGGTCTGGATTGTTTATCAGGTCCGCTCCTATCGCTCGTCCAGCTTGTGCATAGTTGTAGTTCCTGCAGTTAATTAATTACCAAATCCAGTCAGTAAATTACATAAGTTGTTTGTATAAATTAAATCACCATAAACTGTTTGTATAAATTACCATGAGAGTTGAATAGGACCACGGCCATAGTATGACTTAGGACATGGAGATTTAGGATCACAATATTTAGATGGCGGATTTCGCTCGCTAACAAAGCAGTAGCCCCAAGCATAAGGACCATCAGGCGCAGTAGGCCATCCTCCTGCACATATATATACACAATCAAGTAAGTTCCTTTGAATTTGTTATATTAGAAGCCAAACCGATCGATCAATTACTTACCAGTAGTTTCATGGGAAGTTTGTGCAAGAAAAGCAGCGATCTCCTTTTTACGGGTGGCGTCATCGCCGGTGGAGCCAAAGGCAGGGAAGGACTTAGCAGCGGTGACGAAAGCGTCATATGTGTAGAATCCCTTGCCTTGACAAGCGTTATCATTCCTATGCTTAAGCATATTCTCGAACCTGTCTTTAGAGATTACACCCCCAATATCATTAACAACAACTTCATCAACACTAGCACCGCCGCCGCCGCACTGGCTTTGGCAGCCAGGGCCGCAGTAGTCAATGGTGGTGCCACACCATCCCCATTGGCTGCAACATAGATTGTTGGGGCACACGGCACCACCAGCTTGAGTCCCACATTGCTCAGCTGAGCAAGCAAGGAGACATGACAGCAATAGAGAGAGAAGTACTAAAACCCACAACTTCATTGGTGCAAGTCTAAGGTTTGTTTGTATGATTTGTTGATTTGTTTGAATAGGGTATTTATAGGACGTGAGGTGGAGTGTGCTATGTGGCTGATGGATTGTTAATTAATAAGTGTGACATAATTGATAGCTTTAGATTGTCGTCATTTATTTACGAAAGTCGGCATAAAAGAAAACGCATGACCAGGGGCGGCTTTCTCATTCTCGAGCTAAAGCGACATGTTGCTGTCGTGGGGGCGGCTTTGTTTGGGGTTTTTTTTAATTAAGCGTTTCTGTAGGTTGTATTCTAGATCTTGATATGATCATGACTTATTGGCAAATCCTTGAAACCAACGGTTGATGATGAACCAGCAAGGCTTCTCTCTCCTTTTTCCCATCCAAATCCAAATATTAATTGCTTTACCTAATGCATATCAAATGTTTTAATTTAGAGTGTAAAATATATACTAGTTAAAACTGACTTCTACCGATCGATCGAGAGAATTGTATAGTTGGTAATAAATACTATTTTGAAAGATTTGATTTAAACCCCTTATCTACTACAACCTTTGAGTGGTGTGATTTGCTTGTTGTAATTGACTTCTCTATATAATTGTTTTTGTTTGTTGTTGATTACTGAAAATAAGATTTCGGTTCACCAAACCCTAGACAATACACTCTCATAAACTCTTTTTTTTTTTTTTAAACAATGACTTGGTACCATTGCTGTTGCATATGCTTAGGGATCAAGGGATCATTCCAATCTTTTATATGTAAAAGTCAATACGAATTCCAAAAAGAATTTAGGATATAGGTGAAGGGAGATGACTCTTGTGAAGACAATAGTTATATGAAGTTTGCATTACTACATATTTTTGTCTACGAGTTAAGAAATCAATGAATCATTAATACTCTGTAAATATTTATTCCTCTATTTATCAAAGATATTGTTCGCTTTAAGTTTACCGATTCTCATGGATACATCGGACTCGCAACAGCTTCGTTTGTCTCAAGACCGTCTCACTTAATTATACTTGAGCTCAAAGAAAATGTCATATACATGTGATCAGATGGGGCGTTTCTTTTATAAACCCACATTATTTGGCTTAATCAAAGTGATGTAGGACAAATAACTCGTAACAAGTGGAAAGGTGGAGGCCCGTCCAATAGTATCGAGACATTACTCTAATTCCGCAATTGAAATTCCCAACCTTACTCACATTCATGATATTGTCCGTTTTGAGTTTATTGATTTTTTTGAATACATTAGACTCGTATGACTTGTTGCTCTCTGGATCATCACTTAATAGTATTATAGTACTTGAGCCAAGAGAAAATGCCTTATACATATAAGAGGATGACTTTCTCTTATAAACCCACATCATTTGGCTTAACCGAACGATGTGAGACAAATAACTTATAACAATTTGAAGGATAATTATAATCATCATTTAAAATTATATGAGTGTGACACCATAAAAAAGTTGGATAATCCAATCTTTAAATGAAGTAATAAATGTTTTGGTAAAGTAATCAATGCTGAGAATACGACACCCACTAATGGTTTTCAAATTTTATATCGTCCCAAAGTTTTTTAAAAAAAAAGCAGAATATGCTCGTGGAAGTAAAGAAGAATATCCCAATCGAGTCCCTCCTACCGACCTACGTGTTAAGAGAGAAAGTGGACGCGTGCCTAACTTCGTAGGGATGTAAATTGGAAGGGAAGCCCGCTAGCCTGAAATGACCCTTGACTTGGGTCAACGGGCCATGTTAGGCCCGACCCCCTCCATGGTACACGGGTTGTGTCGGGGATCCCGACACTAGCCGGCCTGCCTGCCGAAAACAACATATTAGACAAGGCCTGGAATCCAGCTGAACCTTCCTCTTCTACACACAAGCTAGGGATCAACACATTGCTGATATGATATATTTGTAAAATTCTATAGACCATGATGAAGTTGTTTATGATCAGGAATCCTTACTGCATGCTTCACAAATTGATTAAATGGTGGCTTTTAACATGATGCAGATTTCTATCTAAACAACTATTATCATTATCAGCGATGTCTATGCATTATGCAATGTCTCCTCTCCCATATATAGCTAAAACACCTCATCTTCCAAAACTTGCACGTTTGTGCATAATCTGCAGAGCAGGCTTGGCAATGAATAATGATATGATGCCAATACACATCTCCCAACCATTTTCATACAGATATATATAATCTGAATTGCACGAGTGGTATTGACACCATTATCATTGATGAGATAAAAAATAAAATAAAAACCAAGCATGGTATTTGCACATGCAGGGCATTGTAAGACTTACCATGTGTGGAATCTCAACAAGTAGAGGGAATCCAGCTGATATCTCCCGCAGACAAGGATCTGTGCATCATTTGCATTGCAATAATTATTAGACCATAATAATAATCACTATTTTCAATGCAACATTATTGTCAATCATGTGAACATTATTTGATCATGATTTGGTTTTCTGTTATTTTAATTGAAACAGCAGGAATCTTGACATCGATGCTATTCATCAAAACATTTTAATACCAAGTTAGATCCATTTTGGTTTTAAAAGCCCCGCAAATGTTTTCTACATCTGAAGTGAATTGCAAGATCAACTAATAATCACCCTAACCTCAGAAAAAAATAAAAAAAAATAAAAAAATGGGACAAGCTAGAAAAAGTGAAAAGTGAAATATTGCTGCAAAATTTGTGGCAAGTATACATATAATTACTCTTTTGAGATAATACTACATGATCATATATTCATATATATATGTACATTTGTTAAGGGTCTAATTAATGATTGAGGATGTTGAGAAGGGAGACTCTTGTCTTGATCAATTTCCTACACAAGCCATCAAGTCCCTCTTCAAGATCTTGAATATACAACTCCAAGCTTTCCAGCTGGTGCTGCACCTTAGCAATGTCTTCAAATTTACTTGCTTTACGGCCGGCGAAGATGCATAGTGCAGCATCCACATCTTCAAATTCATTTGTTTTTCTTTGCCCTTCCTCACGTTCAATTCTCTTGGACTTCACTATCTTGGAGACTAATGACCACCCCCCAAGCTTCGATGTCTTTGTTCCTGAGATGAATGACAACAAGGATTCAAACACCTTAAGACTGACTGGTTCCACCTCTTTTAGCATTGCAATAGAACTCTCCTCGTCTTCGTTGATCAGAAATGAATTTTCCTTTTCCTTGCCCTTCAAGTTTCCAAGTGCCTTGCAGATGGCCTTCTTCACAGCCTTTCTAGAGGCTAAGTACTCTTTAACCTCACCTTCAATCCTGAATTCACCCCCGTGCCTTCTGCGCAGAACGGATTGGAGGGCAAGTGTGGACTCTTTTGTCTGCAACAAGGCATCTTTAGCAGTACCACACATATCCAAGAGTTTCAGAGATCCATCCAACAATTCATCAACACAACCCTCTCTCTGATGTTGGGCTAATGATTGTTGAGTGAGGGGTAGGAGAAGAAACTTGTCGACACAGTCATGTAAATCCTCAAGTCCACTAAGTTGATGGGAAATTGCAGAAGACGAGGCCTCAGAGGACCTTAATCTTCTGAGATGGTCTTCAAATTCTGAAGTGAAAGGGTGTGGTCTTGAGGGCAAGCTGTTTGAACGCGTGTGAGAAGCCAGGGAAGCCATTTCTTCACTTGTTGAAAATGAGAAAGGCTTTGGAAGTCGAAAATTTTCAATCTGATGATTCACTTTGCCTTGCCTTTCCTTATGCGCTGGTCCATATATATACTGCAAGTGCAAGGGAGACACAAGGAATAATATAAAAGTTAAATAATGGCATTTAAGCTGATTAACTCAGATTTAGATCCAAAACACTAAATCATTGATGTTTACGCAGTGTCTCCTCTCCACCAGTTCCTCCAACTCACCTATCCAGACTTGTATGATCACATTGATGTATTAACAAGTATGTATGCATTTGTATAATGTGCAGTGCACGAGTGGTGATGACACAAATTAATCATCTTCTTTGATGGAAGACCACGTCCTCAATCTCCAATGTCTCCTCCTAACCAACTTCTCCAGCTCATATCGATTGATGGTATCTTGACACGTCCTTATACTTCACTGGTTTACAATATTCATGGTCTCAGCTCATATCAATTGTACGTCTCATTACTTGCAATGGCTTTCGGGCTTTTAACTCTTTTGGGTTTGATATGGATGAGAAGAATGTTGATCATAAGTCTATAACACAATATATATACATCATGTATGTAGAGAGATTTACAACCAAAATTGTGACAATTGGTGGATGCTCAAGGCACCACTAGTCTCATCTTACTATTGGCTAAGTATATTAAGAAGTGAAACTCTGCTTCTGATCAAACACCAAATCAACCACTCTAATCCATCTTCAAACTCTTGAATACTTGACAACAATTTCTCCAACTCATTCTTCACATGAAAGAAATTCATACTCTTCTGATACACACCAAGAATGGCACAAACTGAAGCATCCACCTTTTCAAACTCATTAAGTTCCTCCGCTTTTGCCTCCCCTTTGGAGAGCACCAAGTTGGAAACCAAAGACCACTTGCTTCCCTTTGATGGCCCAGAGACATTAACCAGCACAGCTTCAAGCACACTCTGGGTAGCTTCTTGGACCTCTCTCAGAATCCTAATTGAATCATGAACACTCATCTCTTTTACTATGGAAGAAGAGTTTTTCATCTTCGACTCTCTCAAAATGTTCCTAATCACTTTCTTCACTTCTCTTCGAGAGGTTAAATATTTGTTAACCTCATTTGAAAGACCAAACTCATCACCTCTTCTTCTTCTTCTCAAAGCTGATTGAAGTTCATGTACAGATTCCTTGGCCACTGACAAGGCATCCTTGGCAGTGCCAGAGGTTTCCAAGAGCTTGAGAGACCAATCAATGACTTCATTAACTAGTTTTCTGAAATATTCTTGGGCTAAAGCTTGTTGGGTTTGTGGCAATTGAAGTAAAGCCGCAACAGAATCATACAAATCTTTAAGTCCAGACAGTTTGCTTGAGCAGTTGCAGGCTTCAGTTGTAGCCCTCGGTTGCTCATCAATTTGTTGCACAAGAGGGTGAGGGTTTGAAGGCAAGCTGTTGAAGCGAGCATGAAAAGTAGGCTTGTGCTTTAATGGAGAAGAAGCCATGTTTTTTTTTTTTTTTTGTTTTTTTTTGCTTTGTCAGATACATATGTATACATACACATTTATAGATATGTGCACATAGAGGGATACTGGAGGGTTTGGCAATGAGGCTCCGCCCAAGGAGATTACAATTCGGATTTGTAAGATTTTATGTGCCAATGTTTGCTCAATGTTTCTAACCACCACTACTACACAGCTCATCACTTTCTACTGCCAGAACAAACTAAACCATTTGAGAGCAGTTGAGAAACGAAAATTGTATATTAGGTGCACGAGTGCATCTGATATCTTGTCTCCTACCAACCCAACTGATCACCACTTCACCACACCACAACCATATGAAGATCCCTTCTTTTGGCTTTGCAGAATCACCCAATAATTGCATAAATTTTGTTGTGCACGAATGGCACTAACAAAGCTATCTCCTATGTTACATTAACTAAGATCACCTTCTCCGTTGGCCTAATTCCATCAATCAATCATGCCAAACCAAATAATTTGATTGACATTCTTAGCAAACCAACATGTGACATAATGGTACAGTTCCAGAAAGACATAACTAGAGGTCACATGTTTAATTCTTAAAAATGGTCTCTCCACAAATTATGTAGGTAAGGATGTTAGCCCATAAAACCCAAAATCATAAAAAGTAAGAAAGAATATTTTCCTAACTTTCTTATAAAATTATTAAATTCAAAATAATAATTTAATTTACCCCTCAAAATTCAAAACTAAACCAATACAAAACCTAATAAAACTGCATCATCTCCTTGTTACGGTTACAAAAACATGACATCAAATGGATAGATATACAATTACATTTGCCAGTCCATAATCCTCTTATAGCAACAACAGAGGATCCATAGAGAAAATACTAATTAACAAAACTCATAGAGAAAGATATTGAAATAACATAATCAGGTGAAACGGGATGAAGATTAAGTTCCAGCTTAGCTGCATCTTTGAAGCATAATTACCTGGAGCTGTTTATGAACAGTTAACAAGAAAAGAAAAACATTTAGGATTTGAGTCGATATTAAAAGCTTCAAACATCAAAAAGACTCTTCAACAACCATTTAATAAATATCTACTAAGACAATAGAAATAACCAATAAATCATACTCTCAGCTGACAAAGTATAACTCTTTCAACAGCTAATGTGAATTAGAAACCACATGCAAAGCTAGTTTTATCTACAATTGAAGACAGAATCTGAAAATCTATGATTAAAAAAAACCGATCATCTATATTTATGTATGATTTATGATGTCTCCCTGATTCTTTTCCTATATATGTAGTCAAAAGACCATGCGACATAAAAGCAAGCGAGTTACAGTGTTTTTTCGTAAATGGCCCCTTCGGAATATGTTTTAGGACTGATTCTATTTGAGCTGCCCAATTAATAAAACCAAAATATTATTTTGAGTTGACACTCCGTAGAAACTGAATGAATACTTGCACAAAATGTGTGCGCTCATAAAAAGGAACCTTAACCAATCCTATGAATTCAAGATAATGCAAAAGTTTACCAGGAGGACTTGCACAAGTGGACTCTGTCAAAAGAGTGGTGAAGATGGTTTGATTAGCAGTAGAATAACCAGCATAGGCACATGATGAGCGACTGCAACCATTGGAAGTTGTGTTGCCAATGTACAAATTGCCCTCACATTGCATGGTCGGACAACTATCCCAGTTGGAGGGTCTAACTTGGGACGGCTCACATTGCAATCTAAATATGGAAACCCACAAAAATCAGAGTCGTAAATCGGCCCTGAATATGGCAACTCAACTTACAATAATGTTGCAGCTGATAAAGAAAATTGACATTTGAAGACAGAAAAATGCATCACATACACCAATCTCAAACAGTCAGGTGAGATGAGAATCACAATCACAATGACTTTACTTTCTCAAAGAGGCAATGGACACAGCAGAAAATTGTAGTAATTCTAATG
This sequence comes from Tripterygium wilfordii, assembly GCF_013401445.1. NCBI lineage: Eukaryota > Viridiplantae > Streptophyta > Magnoliopsida > Celastrales > Celastraceae > Tripterygium > Tripterygium wilfordii. Next base: position 16,052,102 of record NC_052238.1, read on the forward strand.
ATCCAAAATTGTTGTCTGACATCGGATAATGTGCGCAAATATTATATTGGAATATGCTGAAACTTAGATGGAGAAAGCAATTACTTGACAGCAAACTTACGTCCAGTTGTTGGCAGCATCACACTTGCACATTATACAGTTGTTAGCAGTGTGGACATAAGTTCCATTAGAAACAAGTAAAGGGTAGTCAAGGGAGTCGGTCCTTATTGATGAATTACAAGCTGCAAAAACACAAATTGCAACATCAAGAATCTAACTACAGATATCCACATATCTATAGAAAAATACCATACATATACACAGAAAGAACACACAGAAGGGGAGGTTATTAGGATGCCAATCTCAAATAATCACTACCCATCTTAAACAATTACTTAAATTTTGTATGTATTACAAGAAAAAAAGATATAAATAGTTACATAAAAAATAATAATAATAAACAACTCTCATTTGCACAAATCTCCCGCCGTGGCGGCAATTGGAGAATGTTTCCAAAAATTGAACTTGCCACCTCTAAAGTCTAAATAATTAGGCCACATGAAATTGGATAGTAAATACAGTACAGTTATTATCATAACATATATATATATATATATATATATTTTAAACAAGGGTTGGGGAGGAGATGGATTCGAACTCACGCCCTAATGAGTGGGTGTTCCTTTACATATAACGTGATTGTCGTTCAACCAACAGTTCACTTGCTATTATCATAATATTAGTGGACGCATAATCTGGTTATATGTCAAATAAAATAAACATAGAGGAAAAAACATCATTTTTTTCATAAAGATATTAAGAAAGAAAAAAGTAACAATTCAAAAAAATAAAAATAACAAAACCTTTGAGAGGCACGTCTAGAACTTGCCCGGCAAGGAGACTACTGGCATTAGCCAAACCGTTAAGCCTCAACAACGTCTCAGACGACGTGCCGTACTCTTCCGCTATGAGCTCCAACGTGCTCCCGGCCTCCACCACGTGCCCATAATGCACAACCTTCTCTCCGTCCACATCGTCGCATCCACATGGCAGCGGGACCCACAGCTTCTGGCCGACCTCAATTAAGTTCACATCGGGCACATTATTGAAGGCCGCGATCTGCTCGTACGTCACGAGGCTGGAGAATATCTCGGCGGCGATGTGGTACAGCGTATCCCCTGACTGGACCGTGTAAATAGGGCGTCGGTTGGAGGCGCCCGTGCGGTTCCCAAGGCAGGCGCATTGGAAGGGGATCTTGATCGTCTGATGTGCGGTGACGGTGGTGTTCTGTGGAGTCGAGAGAGGAAGACTGTTGGCGCCAAGGATGGTCCGGAGGTTCTTGACATTGAAGAGGGTTTTGATGGAGGAGAGCGTGGTGGAGTTAGGGGAGGCGTAGTCGACGAGAGAGCGACACGTGGAATTGAGGGTGCTGCACTGGAAGGGCTGGGCCGTGGATTGGGTTGGGAAGGATGAAAGCAAGAGGAGGAGACCCAGAAGCAATGCCGTGAAGCATAAGCCCATCGTGTTCTTGGTTGGGGAGCTAGAATGCGCTGGTAAGCAGCATGTGAAGGTGTGAAGAGGAGGATGAGTAGAGAAGGTAGACTTGATTTTGACCGAGTCTGAGATGGGTGGGAATGGACAACTCGCGTCCACATGGGGTGGGTTTCATAGTCCCTTGTCGGAGGGTCCATAAGATTATTATTAAATAATGAATATTGGTGACGAGTGCTAATATAATTAAATTTTTCTCTTTTTTATGTTTTATAAACTAATATAAAGTTACAAACAGAAACAGAAACAGTAAAAGGACAAAAAACCGGTAAACCTAGGAATTGTTTACTTCTTTCCAGCTAGAATAATTTGAGTATCAACAATATACAAACCAAATTGTATTTATGCCTCAGCCTAACCAAGATTGCTCTCCTCTACCAAATTAAAAGTGTCCTTATTTTTCATAAGAAAATATATAAATAAAAACTACATTATGGTCCAATTGCAGTGATGTTACGTGTGAAATTGGGCACAAGTTGAATGAATTAGGCATAAAAAAGTGAGGCACACGGCACATCCCACAAAATGAAAAGTCAAAATCTAAATCAAGAGAAATTAGAGTGGAATTGTTAGTGCATTAGATAAAAGTTAAATAGGGAAAGTAGAGAAATACCCCTCCCTACCTTTCACAGGAACATCGATAACATGACCGGCGATAAGCTGGCTGTCATCAGAAATCCCGTTGAGCCTCAAGAGTGTGTCTTCACTAGTCCCAAACTTATCCGCAATAGCCTCCACGGTGGTTCCTTCTTCCACCACGTGTCCATAGTGGACCACCCTCTCCCCCTCCACCTCACCACACCCACATGGCACCGGAATCCACAGCTCCTGCCCCACCAAAATTAGATCCTCGTTCCTCAGGTTGTTTACCGCCTTTATCTCCGGGTACTGCACCAGGTTGGAGTACATGTATGCGGCGATGTAGTAGAGGCCGTCATCCGGTCGGACCGTGTACATGGGGATTTTGTTGGAGACGCTTGAACCGTTGAAGCAAATGCAGGGCAGAGGGATTTTGATGGTCTGTTGTTCGTTCACTTTATAGTTCCGTGAGGTGGTGGGAGGGAGATTATTTGCGCCCAAGATTGAGCGGAGGTGTCGGACGTTGAAGAGGGACTGAATGGAGGCGAGGGTGGTAGTGTTTGGGGACATGTAGCCAACAATTGCCTGACACGTGGTGCCCGCAGTGCACTTGAAATTCTGATCATTTGTTTTCCCGGTGGTGGCGAGTATCGCAATAAAGAGGAATGTTAGAAGCATGGAGGAACCAAAACCCATGTCTTTGGGTATTGTGTTTAGGGGTTTTGGTGTTTTGTGAAAAATAAATTTAAGGAGGATATAAATGGATGTTTGACTTTGACAATTAAAAGAAAGTTGTCCTTAAATCTCGCATTGAAAATAGAAACTTACAGTACTATAAGATTAGCGTTGTTTGTGTTGGAAATTAATGTGGAGTGGACTTTGACTTTGAAAAGTTGACTGAAGAGTCGAGCATTAAAGTTGTGTTTCCTTTTCACACATAATTACCTCCTTTTTCCACATATGGGATGGGAAACAGAAATCAATCGTCATGGGGCCACAATCCAGAAACTCCACAAAGGTTTTCTTAAATAAATGAGATCAATTACACATCCATGCATCTAAATTGTAATGTATAAAAAAAAAAAAAGAAGAAGAAAAAAGGACATCACTTCACTTCTCCTCCAATCGCCGGAGCACAGACTCAGCAAAGCTTTGTTGCCTGAAATGAAATGAAATGAAGAAAGAGGGATGAGTTACGTAACTGATTATTATATCTGTAACGCTAACACTTCTACAAAAATAGTCGAGCAACATCAATCTTGATAGTAGTAACTCTCAACTTTCTTACCAAAGACGTTCTACCACTCGCTTACGTAATTGCAAAAACAGTGATTTACTGTAAAATAAAATAGCAATCAAATTTGTGAAGAAATTAAAAAAAAAAGTCATTGCAAACTAGGATTGTTTTCTTCCTTTAGTAATCAAGAGGGTTGATTTTAGCCTCCGTCGAAACAGATGGGTCCAAACAGATGGGCCAGATGGTGATAAGCAAACAAATGGCTGTAGGTTTAATTAGAGGATTAATAAGTTGGTTGATCAAAATAGCTATAACCCCTGTCTCTCAGATTTGACCAAGAGGGCAACAAAAAGATACACTCGCTTGAACACTCAAAGAAAGTGATAGGAATTTAATAACCTGAACAATGGTGTTATCAGTATACCCTGACAGGAAGTGTCATATGATTGCACTGTGGTATGGATTTTAACTTATTTGGTTGCGGTATTGTACGAACAAGCTCTCAAGCTACATGTGGATGAGCATAGGCAAGTGAGGGAGGAAGCTACGAAGTACGTGGAATCCACATCGACAAATAAATTAAAACAAATCATGTTCAATAAACAGAGAGTTTTTCTTGAAGCACAAAATTAAAGAGAAATTGTGAAGCTTGGCTTACTTCCGCTCTCTGTGTTTTGGGCTAGGGCGCGAGTACTTCAGATATCCATCCCAAGGAACCATTTTAAGACCTGCTCGAACAGATATTACGTCCCTGACCCTGTAACACACAAATTCATATGCAGTCAGGACAATAAGTAACAAAAAAAAAAAACTCCCTTAAGAAAGAAAACAAAATATTTACTGACATCAGTATTTCCATAATGTGTAACTCCCAACACCTTGAGTGTACCGAAAATTCCAAAGGCAAATCGAGAAGAGAAAATTCATACCTCTCAGCGAATTCGATGGGTGTCTCTCCAGGCTTCAGGTTTTGCGGTTCCAGGTACCACACATCACAAACAACAGCCCAGGAGGTCATAAGTTGTAGCAGATGCATAGTGAAGGATTGCCTGCATTAAGACATTTAATCCGTATTGAATCTGTGGCACCAATGAGAGCAGAGAGCATATTAAAATATCATATGATGATGCCATTGAAAGAAGTGGAGCCCAGTAAGCCATCCCAAAATTTTAGCCTTCATAAGGAAAGCTAACTTCTCTAGCATTTCTCTGATTACCAAAAAATGAGTGATAGATGTTATGTTAGGCAAAATGAAACTAGGATTTTGCACAAAAATGTTACAACAACTCATCTTCATTAGTAATTGATTATTAGATTAATTATAAGATTTTCAAAATGAAATCCAACTTACTTCCGACTGTTCCAGAAAGCATCAACAAATATCTTGTTGTACTTGATTGCAATTGGACAGACAGTGCAGCCAAGTTCAAACGCGCCCTAAGCAAGATCAAGAAGATAGTGGGGTTATAAGGGACCATATTTAGTAATCCACCAAAAAATTTAGTTTCGATACCTTTTTAAACATAACGGTGTAATGGTTATTTACACAAGTTCCTTCAGGAAATATGAGAAGAGGGTTATTGTCAGCTCCCTGAACATGGTCCCTTAACCTGAAATGCCCAAGTTCACATCATGATTATGTGCATGATTTTGAGAATATATGTCCATAATTGTAGCATTTTGACTTACTTCCTTGCTACAATTTCACGATCCTTTGCCTCTGAACGATTGAACCAGATGCATCCAACGCTCTCTAATATAGTGCTTTGCAGTAATCCTAAAATTAATTCAGAAAAGAAAAGGTAAACCTATACATTCCATTTATTACAAAGCAAAAGTTCAGGCAATCCATATTTTTCAGAGAATGCCAATCTCAAAATGAAAAACAAACAAATGAGAAATTAATTGAAATCTGAAAATCCAAGACCAATTCTATCCAGCTTATGTTTTTAGATCATATTAAACAAACCACAACTTAAAATGAAGGATTAAAAATTCGCAATCAACAAAGGACTAAGAATGAGCCAGTTAACAGTGGCCACTTCATCCATCCCATGTTACTAAAAAGACATTTGTTGATGCGGTTTTTGGTGGCCCTTGGGCGCTAACCGACACCAACAATGGAGGAAGCCTCCGTGGCTCTGCACTCCACCCTATGTAGGTGGGTGATGAGAATCGAACCCTTGACCTCGTAGGACTGGGAGAGAGCCACTACCATTACACCAATCAATGGTTTTTGGCCCATACAACCTTTTATGCATATTCTTGAGAAGACATTTTTCCAACCATGTTTCAATATATAATGTTTAGACTTACTTGGAAATATCTTCAGTAGAAGAAAATATACAGCAGAAATAAAGAATTATTTATAAGAGTATTAACTCCACATTATTTGTTTAAAAAAAGCAGTTGACAGTTGACACTAAGAACTTACCGACCCATCCAGGATGCTTCTGCATAATAACAGAAAATGCAGTCATCTGTTCTAAGATGATGAAATCAATCATGGAAGTATGATTAGCCACAAATACCTGTCAACCCATGAAAGCAAGTCTCAGATACACATGTAGACAGTTATCACTACTTTAGATATAGATTAAAAAACTTCAAAAGCCATTTCAAGAAGTAAAGGATTGTGAGATGAACCTGCTTAGGTCGCATGCTGGGACGCGGCCCATGGTATTTGACAACTCCGGTCCAAGATGCAACAAAGAAGCTGCAAATTAACTCCACCAAACATCTCTATAAAGAAAGTAAGCAACAAGGAGAAGGTTCAATATGTCTAACAACAAGTTACAATCCAATTCAAAAGAAGAAACACAAAAAACAGGAAGATAGACCATTGATATAGAGAGTTCTTGTCGAATAAAATATCCAATCGATAGAAAAATCAGTCAAATGGAAAAAAAAATTTGAAGAATCAAAATAATCAGGAATCAAAACCTCAAGATTTTTCCTCAGCTTGTCGTTTCCTTTCAAAAGAAAATGCACAGGGATGAAGGCTGAGAGGAATATTATCCACCCTATGGTCAACACTATAACCCTGTAGGCTGTAGATATTGCAAGTTTGCAACAGAAAGATACAAATAAGTAACATATAAAACGAAGAATTGGGTAATATGAGATTTATATTAGAGCAAACTACACAAAATTGGCTTCATTGTATGCATGAAAGCTGACCTCAAAGGGAATAAAACAAAATATCGAATCGCCACTCCGAAGCACCATAGTGGAAAAAGATATATATTCCAGTTCCAAGGTTCTGGAGGATTTGATTTGAAACATCTTGTGAACGAGTCCTGTTCATTATATAATGAAATTCAAATAAGTACTGAGAAACGAAATCACCATAGCCCACATAGAAGTTAAAGTTTTAAGATGATTGATCATGTTCTAGCAATCAACCTTAGATAATTGATAATTACAGAAGTTTTTACTTAGAATCCTCACTGATTCCCATTCTTAACAAAGATCTTTCCACGAAATACTTTCTCAAGAGCCAAACGAAGCCAATAAATTAGAGATAATGGGAGGAAAATTGAATGGAGAGGAGACATGACATACATCAACAATGGCTCCTGCAGCCTCAGTTAAGGTAGGAGAAATGTCGAGCAAATCACGCCTAAAACGGAAAACAAACAGTTGAACCAAAAACGATTACTTGACTAGTACAACATCCAGCTAAAGAAATTGAAGGAAAAACAGCAGAGTACGGAGATAGAAATAGAGAAGATACAGGCGAATCTTGGCGAGGGGGTCTTGTATGGAGGATCCGGAAGGGAGGTAGTCTTCGATGTTGGGTCGATCCAGGTCCAATTCGGAAGGTGAGGCGTTGAGTTTGCCTGCGTTACCCATCTCCCCTTTCAATTTCTACCACTGGTATTGCTGATTTGTCGCTCCCTCTACAAAAGGGAAGAAGATGTCACGTCCCCGCACACCAACGCAGCCTCTTCTTCCCAAAAATAATTATTTTTATTATAATATTTAAAAATTGATTCTGATGTATTAAAATCAATTTATAATTAATTATTGATAAAACTGTTGTTTGGAATTGGAGATGGTATTTTCGGTGTTTATTAGCCATTTGTCAAAACAATCCTTATATTGATTTTCCATGAATTTTCATAGACTTTGCCTGCTATGCATAATCTGTAGCTAATATGCAGGTCCGATGATTTTAGTTTATGTGCACTCAAAAGATAGTGAATACGAATCTCGCCATACAAACTTAGAGGATATCTTACTTTGCACAAATTTATTTGGAAAGGGATTTTCATTTCACATTATGCAAACAACACTGATTATGAGGAACACAACAAGTCTAATATTATCCTATTTATAAGGACCAATCTCACCTTTAACCACTAACAATACATTTTCCTATATTCATATGAGTTGGGTTTAGTTCATTTGCTTGGGCCTAAGGAAAAACAAAAGGCCCGATGTATTCACTGGAATCAGACAACACAAAGCGGACAATATCGTTGTTATGTATGGAGGTATGGATTCACAACATTATTGGTGTGTATGTGGGTGTGGATTTACAACATTCAACCTCATACTATATTAAACCTAATCCGAGGAATGATGTACAGAGGATTAATGGATTTCTTCTTAACAACCAACCAACGCAGCTTTTCTATTCTTAACTAGAATTAGTATTTTTATTTTTATTTTGGTGAAGGAAAGAACTAGAATTAGTATCAATTCAAATTGGGCTACTTTTGAAGGCCCACCAGTGCTATAACGATAAAAGTAAGCAGTAGGCTACGCAGAAAAGAATACGTGATCATATATTTGGTTTGAATATTTGATATGCCAAGTGGGCCTAGTTTAGCTTAACGGGCCCGTGCAATTCTTTAGGGAGACTGGGAACAATTTTATTTTTTTGTGTGGAAATAGAATGGAATGTATTGTATTGTCGTGATATCCAAGTGAAATCAGTTTGAATGTGTCCCAATTTATTTTATTTTTTTCAAATACCATCGAGAAATTTGTTTCTCATTGAAATCGGATATTAGGTACATATATGTCTAACCCAGTCAATTGTCAACCGAGCCATCCTTCGTTGGTCAATTTAAATTTAGTTGAAATCATATGATAATGATATTATTAGTAGACATGATGATATATGATAAATGCCCAGGTCCAAGCAACAACTCATAAAATAAACACATTCATGGAAGATGTTGTTTAAATAATATTGCTCACGCAACCACTTTTTTTTAAAAAAAAACACCTCATTTCGGAATAATTTATAAATAAAATATAATTTTTTTAGATAGTGAAGATCTTGAATTTTACGATTTTTTTTAACACCTCTAACTTGAATTGGGTGATACCCAAATTTCAAGTTCCACTCCCACTTATCTACAAACAAAATTTACTGGTGAAAGTACAAATGGTCCAATGCCTATTCTATTCAATGGTCTTGAGGTGCCTTGACAAACACTTAAAAACACCCTCTAATTGGGGAGACAGAAGTCCCCTTTACAAAAGAGACTACTTGTACTTGTGGGGTTACTCTTGTTATTCATATACTACGTTTTTGAAACCCCTTCTAAATGAAAACATTAATTTCTGTAATTCTGTTATTGTTTTGTCACAAAATGACACATCCCTATTAAAAAACCAGTGAAGTAGTAATATATATATATATATATATATATATATTTCTTAAGCAGACCAAAAAAATTAAACAAATCGAAGATTCCAAAGTTGGTCTACCTAGTCATGTCTTGCTCAGTTGGTCTCCTTAGTCCTTACCAGATAAAAGCTATCTGGGTTAACACCTAATAAGAATAGTAATTGACTGTTCAAACTTCAATTTAATTAGATGGGTTTTCAACACCTAATTTCAATTTCAATTTCAATTAATTATTATTTGTTCAACAACTCCTCCCTTCTCACTAATCTATTGCAACCCAAATATTTTTCAACTAACAACCATCTTAATCATCAACCAATCCACATCAACATCATTATCACCTACTTAATTAACCAATTAATTAGTACTTAATCAGTTCCAAATTAAAATTGCAAGATGATATGATTGTTGGGTGCACCTCAGATCCAACCGTCCGATCATTTGACCATAATGAAATAGATAAACTGTGAACAGCCCCTCTTCAACATGAAATATACGTGAAGACAGAGAGACCACACCGCACGCACTTAATCACACCTTAAGCGTTACCCCTAAACAAAACGACAAGCGGATTAGGAGAATAAAGCATTTGTCTTCTCCCACGCTCCTCAATGCGCGTGCAATGACGTTCCTTTGATTTGATCAACTTAACAGCCGCGCTTGCCCTCCAAGACCCAAGTCTTTGGAAGGCAAATCCAAAGCACGTGAGCAGCTCGTGACAAAGATCTTGCGGCAAAAAAAGGACAAATCGACGGACGAGGATCAATCAGATATGGTATAAAGCCACGCGTTCAAAATCAAGCCGTGAGAGCAACCAACAAGTTAAGAAAGCGCAAATATTTACGCGCGACTAAGTCGAGGTTGTCGACGGAGCTCTCTCTGCTCTCAGACTGAGTATGCGAGACGGAATGCTATCTGCATATTCAGCAGCAACAGACGAAGACGACACTGCTTTTCGTGAATCGGAAGCCAACCATCACCCTTCCTTTTAAATGCCTTTTCTTTTCGTATGATTGATTGATTCATCAAAGCCAGTCCACCGTGGGGATAAATCATGAAGAAAAGAAAGAGAGAGAACGTTAACATCGTCTGGAGCTTTGTCCTTGTGCTCTTCCTTCGCCGCCGCCGCCGCCTTTTCCCTCTCATATCAGCATTCTCCGCCTGCATACTCCTTGTCCTCTCCGGAATCTCCCTTCTCTTTCCTCCTCTGTCTCACCAACAACGCAACTTCTTCCACCCTCGCCACTCTCCACTGGTACACCGATTCTCATTTTTGATCAATCTTATTTCTGTCTTATTTGGTTGTTCTGATCTTCTTGCTTTTCTCGGAATTCAGCTTGAAAATGGGAGAGTCGCGTTGGAATCCAAAATGGAAACAGAGACCGTGTTTCGCGTTCCGGTTCGTTTTTTGATTTGTTTTTAAAAGTTATGTAGACGTATTTGGATCGTTTGGTCAATTATTTATTCTGAGTTTTCCTGATGATTTTATCTTCATTTTGGATTTTGAAGGCCGGTGGAGGGAGTTCGGGTCGAGATTTGTGGAGTTCGAGGATGTCAGCTTTCTACCATGGATGCAGTAATTCCAGCGACAGATTTCAAAGTAGTCTCTCTAAACCCTCTTTGCCTGCATCAATAAATATGATTTTCCTCTTTTTGCCATTTCATGAAAAGAAAGTCATAGACTTTATTAGATTATGTGATAGATTATATACATTATCTGTGAGTATTGCTCTGTTTGCATTTTGGGGGTCTATCTATAGACTATAGTCAAAGAAATGTTAATTGAAGGTCATGATGAAATTTTGGCTGTTGAGTTAAGCTGTGTTGATTTGTAACAGAGTCTGATGTCAAAACGCATCCCAATAGATACTTGTTGATTGCTACCAGTGGGGGCTTGAATCAACAGAGAACTGGGGTAAGTTGTGTTCTTTTGGGAGCCAGGAACATTTGTTTCAGTTTGTTATCTTATTGTTGGAACTTGTATTAATTTTTTGTCTGCAGCAAAGATCCCATTTAGGTACGTGTTGAGGAAAACAATCCAAAAAAGACTAATTTAGGACTCTTTGATTGTTGACTTCTCACCTACCAACTTGCTGCATTAAAATTTGGGGTAGAAAATAGCATAGCGTATCTTTTGGTGCTGCAACTTTTTCAGATTCTTTCTTCTATTACTCATCATTGATGGGATTTCATTGAAATATAGAGAAAATAAAGTTGATCATTTTGGACTTATCAATATGAAGATGATCTAGGTCCCTTTGATAGTATAGGTAACGGACACCTTCTGATCAATACCATTAGGCTTTTGAATATCGTGCTAATTCAAGTAAATTACGTAATTTATACTTTTGATGGAATGTGATATGTTAATCATCTCATGTTTCTGAATCAATTTACAATGTACTGCAGATCACAGATGCTGTTGTTGCAGCTTATATTTTAAATGCAACTCTTGTTGTTCCTAGACTGGATCAGAAATCATACTGGAAGGATTCCAGGTCTGCTCTTATATCATTTGTATGATGATTTGTGTTCCCATTATAATGTATGAGTGAGATTTTAGGAAAATGCATATTCTTGTGCATTGACATGTGACAAATTAGACTTCTGGTGCAGCAATTTTACCGAAATATTTGATGTGGACTGGTTCATATCATTTCTTTCTAACGATGTGAAAATCATCAAGCAACTTCCCACTAAGGGAGAGAAAGTCATTACTCCATATAACATGCGCGTCCCCAGGAAGTGCACTCCAAAGTGCTACCAGAATCATGTTTTACCAGCCCTCAATAAAAAGCATGTAAGTTTTCTTCTTGTATAAAATATTCAACTGTTCTTTGTGTTTCGCCAGATTCTATATTTTGATTTTCACTTTTCATAATATGAATGATTTGGTAGCAAAAGAAAAAGGGAAATGGCTAATCTGAACACACCAAAATAACCTTACAGTGGCGCTTTATCCTCCTGATAAATAATCTGGTAGTGTAGCATGGGGAAACGCCAATCCAGGATTCCAGGCAATAGGCCTTGTTACAACATCATAATATCGCATCTATCGTTGATGCCACTACAATAGGCTTGAGAGGCTAATGTATCCATATCCCTGTGAAATCGGGCAAAAATTTTTGGGTTTGTTTAATTGGCTGGCTGCCATATGAGCACTCAACTCCAGGGGCAAGCTTACAGACTCAACATAAAGATTTTGGGGTGGTTTTTTTTTTGGGTGGAGGCATGGAGGTGGGCTTCATTTACTGTAATATATGAAAATTTGAGAAGTCAGTATTAGTACGTAAACCTAGCCACAACTTCTATTGATGGCTCGAGTCTCAACTCTCAAACAAAAATTTTACCTCAGTATCTGAAAGACTTCATGAATGAAAATTTTACTGTGCTGCTGTTCTGCCCTGATGTAGCCAGGTAAATGTATCTGCTTTACTTGATTCTTGGATGCTAGATAGACCTAGTCTTCCATTTTCCATTTATTCAGAAACTGAAACACTGGAGGCCTTTGTATTTGATGCAGGCTGTTCAACTTACCAAGTTTGATTACAGGCTTTCCAATATGTTAGACACAGATTTGCAGAAGCTGAGGTGTAGGGTTAACTACCATGGTTTGAGATTCACTGATCCTATTCTTGGAATGGGTAAAAAGTTGGCCAAGAGGATGAGGATGAAAAGCAAGCACTTTATTGCCTTGCACTTGAGGTGAAGTGTTGTCATTGGCTACAAGTCTTAGAGTTAATCTCCCTAATAAGCTGTGTGATAATTTGTTTATCATACCTTCTTGCCTTTATTTTGTCTGACTACCACGAAATTCTAATCCCATAATCTCTAAACTTTGTGGCTGTCATGAAATTTTATCATATGAGTTATTGAAAAATAAATTATGTCAGTGAAACTAGTTTCTGTAAACACCTATGACGCTTTGCACAATATGGCTTGTGCCTTGATGGAACTTGGGTTTATTGTTTTTCAGTAGTATTAATTTGAGCTTTGTTACTAAACCTTAAGTTAAAGATCTGAGATATCATTTTTAGAAGAACTTTTTCTGATACAACTTAATGGATTCTATCACAGGTTCGAACCCGATATGCTTGCATTCTCTGGATGCTACTTTGGTGGAGGAGAAAAAGAAAGGGTCGAGCTTGCTGCAATACGGAAGAGATGGAAAACTTTACATGCAAGCAACCCTGATAAGGAACGTAGGCATGGAAGGTGTCCACTGACGCCAGAAGAAATTGGTATAATGTTGAGAGCATTGGGTTTTGGGAGTGATGTTCACATGTATGTGGCATCAGGGGAAGTATATGGAGGTGAAGAGACTCTGGCACCACTGAAAGCGCTGTTCCCAAATTTTCATTCGAAGGAAACCATAGCCAGCAAGGAGGAGTTGGCACCATTTTCATCGTTTTCATCTCGCATGGCCGCACTGGATTACATTGTTTGCGACGAAAGTGACGTATTTGTGACTAATAACAACGGGAATATGGCCAGAATCTTGGCTGGACGCAGGAGATATTTTGGGCACAAACCAACTATTCGTCCTAATGCTAAAAAGTTGTACAAGTTGTTTCTGAACCAGAACAACATGACGTGGGGAGAATTTGCCTCCAGGGTACGAACTAATCAGATTGGCTTCATGGGGGAGCCAAATGAAGTGAGGCCAGGAAGAGGAGAGTTCCATGAAAACCCAGCAGCCTGCATCTGTGAGGATTCTGAAGCAAAATCCAAGGGAGGTCCAACTCCTCAAAGTCAACCTCATGACGAGCAGTTAGCTGAGGATGACCACGAGCAAGATTGGTTAGATATGGACGACAGTGAGAATGGAAGTAGCGCATTAGGGAATGTGTTGCATAATGGAACACAAGAATTAGAAGAATTATTTTCTGACTAAATGATGGAGACTTCACCGTCGAATGCTGCATCGAATTTTTAAAGTTCCTATGACGCCTGAGGTTTTTTTTTTTCCTTCTTCCTTTCCCCTCATGTTTGAGGGGGGCTTGGAGAGTTTGCAGTATTTGAAAAGGGTTGTACAGATTTGAGGATCTGCTGCTGCATTCGAGTAGAAGCTTCTTGGATGATAAGAGCCACTGGCATTCAAGTATGATTCTGCCTTTTCCTTTGCTTTGATGATTCTTGCCCAAGGCAGGGGAAAAAACTTATTATGACTAGAGGGGCGTATAAAGGGGGTATTGGTAAAAGCAATTGACGTTTTACTTTTCAGTTAGGGTTTTTTTGGTAGTTCTCTTTCATTTTTTTATATATTTATTATCTCTTCGATCGATTATATATTTTCATATCCAGAATATGTTTTATGGAAGCAGGATAGTAGTTGTCAGATGCAACATTAGAAGCAATGCAAATATAGATTTTGATTTCCTCTTCAAGTTTCAGGTTCCAAGTTGTGGGTTCTTTTTCTTTACTTTTCACACAGGCAATAGTTGTATAGATGAGTGGTAGCCATATAAAAATGCTAAGAATCTCAGTATCTAAATGTTGAGATGAACGCACATAATGCATGTGAAAATCATAGATCTCAAATGCCTCACATAATTCATATGAAATCTTGTGCATCCTCCATCTCAATATTTGAGATAGTTGAGTGAAAAAAAAAACATCGCGATCCGCAACTAATAAGGCAATAACCTAATGCAATTCCATTTATTAACAAAAACAAATTTTAAATTGATGATATTTCATAAATTGTGGGTACAGAATGCCGTCGTTTAGAGTTGCTGGAGAAGTGGTAGTTTTCAGTTGTACACGTGGATGTGGCCGTAATCCATACAATCGAATGACGTGGCACAATTCTGATCCATTCTTCTTTCTCCTCCTTCTACTGTCCCTCCAGTTCCACAATCCCCAAAAACGACAATGGCGTGGAGGCTCCCAACAACTCACAAGCTCCACCATCACGTCGCATTCTCTCCAACCACCACCGCCACCGGTGAACTTTCCTGGCGCAGCAACATAGCACCGTCCCTTCTCGTCTCTCCATCCACTTCCACTTCCGCGTCCGTCTCTCTCGCCAGTTAATCACCAACCCTGCAATTTCACACTCTTATCTCTCGCTCTTTTTTCCCCTCAATTAATGTATCTAATTCATCTACAGGGAAACCCCATGTCCGATTATCTGTAAGGTGTGCGACAGCGGCGCCTGTAGGTGCTGTGAATCTGGCTCCGGGGACTCCGGTAAGGCCAACGAGTATACTGGTGGTGGGTGCGACTGGGACTCTTGGGAGGCAAATTGTGAGGCGAGCCCTCGATGAGGGTTACGATGTGCGTTGCCTTGTGAGGCCCAGACCCGCTCCCGCTGACTTCCTTCGCGATTGGGGCGCCACCGTTGTCAATGTAACCCATAATTCACTTGTAGAAGAGAAATTCTCTGCTAAGTTTTTCGATTTTCTTTTTGCTGCTGAGGTTTCACTACTGAATTTGTAGAGTGTTGTTTTGCGCAGGCAGATCTTAGCAAGCCAGAGACCATACCTGCGACTCTGGTTGGCATACATACAGTGATTGACTGTGCCACTGGGAGACCGGAAGAGCCCATCAAACCTGTAAGATTTAAATTCCAGCTTAGATTTAGTTCTATTTGGCCAATGAAGGGAAACATATAGGGTGCGTAATGAACATATCTAATTCAATAAAAGTTAATTTGAATTGAAAATGAACAATGTGTGTGACCTTTTGGATGCAAATGTCTGACGCATATTTCTACATCTTGAAGTTGTTGGAGATTTTTTGAAGTTACGGTTTTTGTTCCGTTTAGGTAGATTGGGAGGGGAAAGTTGCTCTTATACAAAGTGCAAGAGCCATGGGCATTCAGAAATATGTATTCTACTCTATCCACAATTGCGACAAGCATCCAGAAGTGCCACTAATGGAGATTAAATATTGCACAGAGAAGTTTCTTCAGGAATCTGGCCTAAATCACATCGTAATCCGGCTATGTGGTTTCATGCAAGTAAATGTCTCCTGAACTAATATTGTGAAGGTTTTTTGATCTGTGATTATATTACTGATAGCATTTGAATTTCAGCTAATATGTTGGCTTGATGAGCAGTTAGTGTTTAATATTAAATTATGTCTGCCAAGGAAATAACTTAATCAGAAGAGAAACATGTCCTACATAGAAGACCAAGATTAAAGAAGCTAAATGCTAATACACAATTAACTTGTTCATATTTGCTAAAATGGTTTTAGGACATTGACGTATAAATGGTGGCTATCATATAGTTGTGCATTTTTTTAATCAAATACTGGTGCACTATTTTTTTATTTTATTTTTCGCTTTGATTTATTTTTCAGCAACCTTTGTTCTTTGCTTAGTATTAATGCTCTGTACAAATTTATTCAGGGCCTTATCGGGCAGTATGCAGTGCCGATTCTAGAAGAGAAATCTGTTTGGGGGACAGATGCTCCCACACGAATTGCTTACATGGACACTCAGGTTGTGCATGCATAAATAATTCCTATTATTCATTCTTGAGGAGCTAAATTCTATTGTTGATTCTCCATTCTATCTAAGTACATATGTATTTGCTGATAGGATATAGCTCGACTTACATTTATAGCGTTACGAAATGAGAAAATTAATGGGAAACTTCTCACTTTTGCGGGTCCTCGTGCGTGGACAACCCAAGAGGTAAAACAAGAAATTTTCTTTTTTTTAAACAAGAGATCAAATGCTACTTTACTCCAATATTTGATTTACTTTTCTCTCACTTTTTAAAATGTATATGTTTGATTTACTTTTTCCCTCACTTGTTAGAATTTATAACCTGCTTATCACTATGGCAAACAATATTAATAACTATTGATGGCTGCTTCAAGATTCCATTTTTCCGTTGATAACAAATATAGTGCATGGATTCTCCATGTTAAATGTGCCTTCTTGGTCTTCAGGTGATAACTTTGTGCGAAAGGCTCGCAGGGCAAGATGCAAATGTTACGACAGTCCCAGTCTCCGTCTTGAGATTTACACGCCAATTGACTCGGTTTTTTGAATGGACTAATGAGGTGGCTGGCAGATTGGCCTTTTCAGAGGTAGGGCGTGTTTACGTTTCTTCTTTCGATCACAATGTTCTACTTAGTTCTATCCATCATTAAAAAAAAAAAAATCCCCTTTATACCAACTGTGGAGCTTGTTGACAGCATCAAAATCATGAAACATTTACTTTATTCGGCATTGCTTTTCCATTCTCCTAACATAACAAGTATGGCTTGGTGAAAATTCATTAATCTAGGCCATATTGACTTTGTTTTCGACTTTCAAAAACATGATCAAAGAACGTTGTGCTTGTGTGGTTGAAATTCCTCAGGTTCTGTCAAGCGATACGGTTTTCTCGAGTCCAATGGGTGACACATACAGCCTTCTTGGGGTGGATCAGAAAGATATAGCTACCCTGGAGAAATATTTGCAAGATTACTTCACAAACATACTGAAGAAACTGAAAGACATCAAAGCACAATCGAAGCAAACTGACATCTACTTTTGAAAGAATCTGATTTATTGCAATTCTGAGTTTTGTAGTTTATATACAAACATACTATATTGAATTTGTAAATGTACCAATACATTCTTATTAACATGTTTTTATATGCATATGAAATATGTCCAGGACCATATGTACTATGTTGGATCATTCATTTACACATAACAAGACTATTCAACTGCACGTTCACCAAAAAAAAGACTGTTCAACTACACAACAAGGTTCTTCTCTCAAAAAATTTGTTAGCCAATGGAAACAAATTCAGTAATGATAGGATCGTGGTACCCTAGTTATCGCAACCCAGTTGTGGGATGTGTGGAGTTCAAGTGAATTCCGAGTTGTATGATATGTGGAGTTTACAAATTTATTGGAAGGGATACGTAGAGTTTACGAATTCATTTGAAAAGCTCTAGATATTGATCAACATAAATAAAATAAAATAAAAAATTATTGTTTCCGTTTGACAGCAAAAGTTTCCAGTTCTTTTCAGCATTAGATACAGATTATCATAAAAAAAATTCCTTTGATAAAGGATTTTGTAAAATTGTGCAATTTTCATTTCATTTAATAATAATAGGTTTATTTTTCCACTAAAATCTCTCCACGTCATGCTGATCTAACAGTTCTCTCCTTCTGGTCCATGAATCAATGAAAACCAGCCACGTGGAAAGAGGATGTCACCGTTTTACTGACCTGAGATTTTGTGGAAGGAAGAAATGCAAAACAGAAACAGTCTTCGACGGGAGGTTGATAGACGGAAATGGAGGAAACGGTGTCGTTTTTGAGGAACCGATACTGGGTTCTTCGGCACGGCAAAAGCGTACCGAATGAGAGAGGCCTCATCGTTTCCTCTCTGGTTTGTCTCCCTTCCTCTTTTCGTAGATGTAAAATTTATATTTCACAGATATATTTCCGGATGATTTTTAAAATTTATCTCCTATATGAATTCTTAGGCTTTTGCTCGTTCTTTTATTATTTTGTGTGGTTTTTTGCGATTGACTTCTCAATTTGATCGATTAAGTTTGGATCATGGTGGTGGTTGTCATGAATTCTGTTTTATCTCACCATGTGTTTCTGTGGACTCTTCAAGCTTATAATTCACAAGTGGTTGTCTTTGTGGCCTCATTGGGTTTTACATTGTAAGAGAGACTGCAATACCCATTTGGTCCTAGTAAAACTGTAGGTTTTTTTTTTTGCAGGTTTGGACTGTGGTATAAGGATGTCTACTTGACAATGAAATGATAATGAACATTGGTTCTGTGCTTATAATTACCATAGTTACATAAACCAAAGCGCATCTTCTTCAAAATTAAGTTCGGTGCAGAATAACTAATGGCTAGCATTTTGACAGGAAAATGGCATGCGTCCTGAGTTTCAATTAGCATCTGAGGGAGTCAGTCAAGCGCAGTCAGCTGGGGAATTATTCCTGAAGGTATCTTTTCTTAGTATAAGATTACTTGTTCGAAAACTGTTCCTTTCTTCTTATGAAAACAAAGACAATAGAGGTTAAACTTCATATTCTACATGTGTTGTGGTATATTTAGCCTTGAATGATTTATAAGGAGGCTGTCATTAAAGCAATCATGCTGCAACCTAGATTTTGATGTAGTTTTTTTTATTTTTTTATTTTTATTGGAAAAGAATTTTATTCACAAGGCACCAAGCAGGTGCATCAAGGTTACAAGGAGGGAATACAAATAGTCTCAAGAAGATTGTTACTAGAGCACCAAGGCTTTAAATTATAACAAAAGAATAGACATAGGAACCAGCTTCAAATTCTTCTTTTTTTGTGTTAAAGTTGGACAGAGTATTCTATGCCATAAGCTTAGTCTTAATACTGCTCTGCTCTGAGGAGCCCAAAGCATACCAACAACATATCATAAGATATTCCATATGGAGTTAGACCAGGTACAATGCAACATGAGGGGGAAAAAAAAGAGTAACGCTGTTCATTGTCAGCATGAGAAAAAACATGAGGTCTGCTTAGTTTTTTTGAATATATTGAGTTGAAAATTTATGAAACCCTTGTAAGTTGTAAGATTCTCTAACCCAAGAAACCCATTAATTGCTGTCATCTTTATTGATTTTCAGTCGTAATGTGAATGGGGAGAATAAATTGGGAGTTTTACTGTTTAAGATTTTCAAAGGCATTGGAAGATTCATGCTGTTGATAATTTTCAAACATGGTCATTGTGCATATTTCATTCATGGTGATCTTCGCATTTTGAAGGGAGAAGAAAGAATTTCTTCGTAAACATTTGTAAATATGTTACTTGTGTAGGAGCTGACGGAAAGCAATATTCCACTTGAAAATGTCCGAATTTGCTACTCCCCTTTTGCAAGAACGAGGCACACTGCTAAAGTTGTTGTGTCTGTTTTGGATATTCCATTTGAAGGCCCTCAGTGTAAGGTGAGGTAATCCACCTTCTTAAGGATTTATTTGATGCAATGAAATTGGAGTAAGCAAGGTTTTGGTCAATGATTCGGTACATACCTGACAAAAATACAGAATTGAAAAAACAAAATTATAACTCTTTTTTTTTTTTTTTTTTTTATCAGGAAATTATAACTCTCTTGCCTTCTCTATATGGGTTATATCTCTGCTAAACATGCATGAATATGTGCTGGGCAGGTGATAGAAGATCTTCGGGAGCGTTATTTTGGCCCTTCATTTGAACTCATGTCACATGATAAAGTAAGTGTGGTATTACAGGACTATTTATTCAAAGAACATAAGAAAAATAAAAAGGATGACAATCTATTATATTTTTTGGCATATTTATGCTAAGGAATTGGGGGACTTGGATTCTGCTATATGATTAATGTATCAATTATGTGGGGCTAAGTTTGATGATATATGTAGAAAATTTAAGCGATGGTTCTGTCATAGAGAGAGAGAGAGTTCCCCAGTGTTGTATGCTTGTTTGTTTCTTTCTTGTTGTGCCATTTGCAGTAGATTGTCTCACTTGCATCTATCAACAGTATTCAGAAATTTGGGCTGTTGATGAGAAAGATCCTTTCACAAGACCAGACGGTGGAGAAAGTGTTGACGATGTTGCTTCGAGACTAGCTGATGCCATGACAACTATGGAGTCAGAATATGAGGGGTAAAATGCTAATCTTTCTTCGATACAGGGAGCAATAGTGGAAGCATTTTAAACTACTCTCACCCTCTCCTTGATAGATTATCAATTTATCATCATGAAATCCATTTCGAACACTTGGAAACATGGTGTATGTTGCATACTTGCATTAGTCCATTGAGTTTGTGCTGATTATTTGTGTATAAGTTGTCATTGTTTAATCATTAGCAGAAAAGAGGTAATTAATTCAAATGAATGATCTTGAAATTAGTATTAGTTGGCGAATCAGGCCTTCTGATTAGAAAACTAAAACAATTATCATGCATGACTAAACTCCTTTCTGTTCGAGTGCCAATGGAAGAACTGTAACCCTCATATACTTCCTTCTATTTTGCTAAAGATCTTTTCTGTTCTGCAGATGCACAATCTTGGTTGTTGGACATGGTGATCCACTTCAAATCTTGCAAACCATACTAAATGAGGCTAAGCAACAAGCATGGAACGGTTCCGACAACTTGGCATCTATAATTCAAGCAGTCCGAGTTCCTTCTGTTTTGTCAGTGCACCGGAAGTTCGCCTTGCTTACTGGCGAACTTCGAGCAGTTAGATGATCAACAGCTTCAACAATTCCTGATCAAACCTGGGCAAATAGTTAGTTGAAGTTCAGTCCAGAGTTTAATGTATTTCCAGACCCGATTTTTGGACCAAGATGTGGAAATGGGTTCCCCACAAATTTGAGATTGGATAATTATATTGAAATTGCTACTTATGAATGAGTACATGTTCATCCATGCAATTGTGCTCAACTGAAAGACCAGAAAGGTGGAGAAAGGGTCTTGCATAGGTCTTGAGCCTAAATTAGTATAGAATGAAACAAAACGGCAGCACAACAGGAAAATCAAATTGAATCCATAGAATACAAGAGTTTTTCCCAGTACGTATACAGCCATTGAATTCACTCATATTCCACTTCTGAATATCTCCCTCATTATACATGTCGACACCCACCTTGTTTGTAACGAATTACCATTACACTTCCAACAGTTTGTTAATCAGATCCACATCTCCCTCATTAGCTCTTGCCTATGTAACCCTTCCAAATGTATTGGTTGTTATCATTATTTGCCAATGAAGAACATTCAAAAGTAACATATATTTATTGCTGAACAGCAGTAAAAAATACCTGTGATAGATTACTAATTGAATGTCGAGAATGTTCTCAAATCTGAAAGACAAGTGTATAAAAGAATTTATCAAATCTAATGTCATACTCTTGTGACCATCGAGCAATTATTCCAGACTCCATCATCTCAACGGGCAAGCTGAAAAAGATTAGGATTAAGCTTCAAATTATCTGCTGGGCAGACAGAAATCGGATTAGCACAAAAATCTTTTAAATGGATAATAACCTAGGGACAACATACCACCTAAGTTACGAAAAGACTAACCCACCTTTTGACAAGAGTAACAAAATGGGAACTTACTCCAACTACTATCTTTTTTCACCCAGGTGACTGACACACACTGGTATCTAATAATACTGCATTCTAGATGAACTCGAGTTATTTCTTGAACCAAAGACAAAGATCATCAAACTGAAAAGGAACAAAGAAAAAGACAAAAAGAGGAAACAGAAAACAATAGATCAGAATGAGGAACATCCACTAACCTTAATAGTCTGCCAGTCCCTGTGCATGAACCACCACGGACCCGACTTGGATAGCAATCTGAAAATAATATTAAGTTATCAGCAAACAAGAGCAAAAAACATTGTATCAACCAAATCCACACAAGGAGAGACCTTTGCAGGCTGTCACTTTCAAGTAACTAGAGGAAATACAAAAAACTTGAAGGTGAAATTTTGAACTCGCTTTTGTAAAATGCAATAAAGTTCACAAAAGTATAGTGTAGTGTCATAAATTTGCGGTGAAAGAAACATTCAACATTCAGAAAAATAAACATTGTTAAAGCGACCCCCGGCACACGTTAGTACACCCATTAATTAAGAGCAAGAGCAACACAAATGTGCACTCAAAGATAGCACTTCCCTTGAACTTACAAGCCTGCTATAAGAGTATGTTCGTTATAATTTTAGGATATAAGGTCTTCATAACTATGTTCACAAAGAAGATAAACTTCACATGAATTACCTGAAACAACCTGCAGCCACACGCAAACCCATAAAGATGACCAAGCCTGCCCATACCCCAGGAAGGCCAACAATTGAAGGTGCATAGAGCAAAAATAGAGATGATATTGCACCCACCAACATCTAGTCAAAGAGATCATCATGTGCAACCATCAGACCAAGAAATAGGGCATCTCAGGAAATTCATGGGACGAAAAGTACAACTTACCATAGAGCGTGCTGCATATGGGAAGTCCGAAACACCATAATGGAGACCATCAAAAATAAAAGCTAGCGCGTTAATCGGCTGACTAGCACAGACAAACTTAAAAAGAGTTTAAGTCAGATCATTGTATATGTCAAAATCCAGTAGAAACTTAAAAAGAAATTCAAAAAGACGCAATCAACAAGTGTATAAGCGTCTACCAGTATCCCAGTTCTGACAACTTCTAAGACATCAGGATCCTTGGAAAACAAGGTGGCTAT
Source organism: Tripterygium wilfordii (assembly GCF_013401445.1). NCBI lineage: Eukaryota > Viridiplantae > Streptophyta > Magnoliopsida > Celastrales > Celastraceae > Tripterygium > Tripterygium wilfordii. Next base: position 16,075,287 of record NC_052238.1, read on the forward strand.
AGAACCAAAAGATAGACCCAGAAATGCAGCTAAGAAAATGCCTATGAGCAATCCAATCTGCACAAACATGCACATCAAGCTGTGGGAAGAAAAATGCCAGTGGATATCTGATACAGTGAACCTAGAATCTAACAGAAATCTTAAATGTCAGTTTAACAGAAGGTCTGACAACACACGGCCAACGTAGACCAGACATCTCACCTTTAACACATAGTTAGCAACTTCTTTTACGGTTTTATAGTCTCCTTCAGAAAAAGAACTTGCAATTAGGGCCTACAAAAGAGAAAACAAGTTGAACATCAACAAGATGTAGCAGGTTACGAATTAATATGCCCATAGTAAGTGCTGGAGCCCGTATCATGTAATTTTGCATTATAAATAGCAAGGCTTTCGAAAATTAGAATCCATACATCACACGCATAAAAAAAACCCTGGAAAAATAAAGGAAATCTTTTTTTCCAAAAGATTCACACTTTTGCTGTAACTTTTCAATTGCATGTGTACTTTACCAGTTAACATTCATCTTATGTTTAACTTCTTAATTAGTCAATTACAATTATAACAAGTCTTCTGTGCTTCACTATTTCTCCGCCTAATCAGATCTAACAGAAATTAAACGGGATTATAGGGAAGAAACAATCAACTATAAGTTAAAAGATAAAGGTAAACAACACCCATGCAAGAGGCTCCCGCAGTGGGCGAGGTCGGAGACAAACTAGATGTACGTAGACCTCACATAATATGTGGGGATGTTTCCTGGAATAAAACCTGTAAGTTACACCCTTGCAACTCTACCACTGGGCCACATGGTCGCTTGAAAAATGATATAATATCACGAACCATACTACTAATCTAATAACTGGCTTGCTCGAAGGAAGTCTAATACCTGACTTGATGCAGCCAGAGCATCTGAAAGAAGTGATACGGCCAACCATACTTGCAAACATATCTGATGTGCAGCCATAGCCACTGCACCTTGACGAGCAGCCATGGACGTTGCCAATGTCATGGTTGTTAGAACAGCAAGTGTTCTTCCAATAAGAAAGCCACCTGAAGAGAGCCATTATTGATAAGTACGCAATTGGCCAAACCTTAATAAAACAGAGCAGATAAATCATACACTTTGGACCAGATGAAGATATTAAACATCATTTATATTATCTGCATGGCAAACAAAAACAAAAGTGAAGACACCATTGAGTCAGTCCACTGACTCAGCACATGCAAGTCAATTAGAGCATATTTCATACTCTATTAGCTGCAAATTAAAAAAGAAAAAAGAAAAAAAGAGTATGCGAGCATCTCTACGAAGAGAAAATAAATGTATAATAAAGCTAGCTTACAAAAGTTGGGAGGCAGAGAGAGAGAGAGAACTTCACCAGATTTCATATAGACTCCAAATTGGAGTGCTCCAACTTTTGGGGGCAGTAATATAACTCTTTCATTCAAGTGCCAAAGCATAATACAGGCAACAATGTATCTGCAAATGAAATTTTAGCATGGGTACAGTCGAAGAAAGAAGACCAAAAAGAGTAAAAGAACACTACTGCATAAAAAACATACTGGGACATTACGGTGGACATTGCCGCTCCAATAACACCCAATCCCAAATGATACATCAGTAAGGGAAACAAAAACACGGCTGACAGATTGCCCATACCTGCATATAAAATACTATGTCAATTACTCCAGAAAAGTAATTTTTGACAAGAAAATTTTATAAACATAAATAAATAAACAAATAACAATATAATATTCTTCAAGCAGTACCAAAATTGAATTTTCATGGTGCTTCAACCAAAATTTTGAACTGTATTTCACCACCAACAAAATCAAGCTGCAATCTCAATGTCAACTTTCTTACGCAGAAAGTAGATTTGTGGAACGGCAGATCCCAAACATCAACCAACAATGAGTGTCATATTTAGCAAGTGAACTTTCCACTCACATGGCTAAGTTCTAATTCAGAATTATACAATTACTTCTACTAAAAGAAACTGTTCACCAAAATTCAGGGAATGCCTAACCAAGCCCTTCAAAAAAAAAAGAGCTTATAGATTGCGTTGTTAAGAACTAAAATCCAAAAGAAATTTAGAAACCACAGCTACCTAGCCCCCTCAACCTTTTTTTTCCCAGGTATATATTCCTTTCAACTATTTCAAAAGGAACTACCAGAATAGAGATTGGATACCTTTGAACATTAAAACAAACACTTGCCTAGACATACGACAGGAGTCTTTGTATCCTTGAAGCCACGAAAAATGCCTTGAAGAGCTAAGGAAACTACAGTTGCAGGAGCACCAAGGGCTCTTATCCGAAGAAATCTTTCAGCCGGAACACGCATTGGTGAATCCTGTTGAGAAAGAGAAAACATTACCGGAAAGCATCATCTCATTGAAGAATTTATCCTGTTGTTCAAATAATGAATTAACACAACTGATAATTAGAGTTCTCCAATGAAAATACTGCATAAAACACAATCTTCCCTGTGGTCAAAAGTGCACAAGTAATAAACCAATGAGAGGAAAAAATAAATAAACATGCACATCACCATATGTACATGCAAATAATTAATGTCCTTGTATGCCATAGCATGCACACACACAGGGGCGTAAGATCAGTTATTTTGCATAAACTACATAAATATTAGACTTACTAACGATATGCCCATCAAGTTAAGAAATGAAGCAGAACCCAAAAACAGAGCTGTAGCCTCAAAGATGCCAATGCCGACTGCTAGAAGCAAAGCAGTAGATACAGAGGAGAATTGCTTTCTCTCAGCTAACCCATCTTTAGGTTTACCATTAGTACTGTCAATTAGACAACCACCTATTGCAAAAACAAAGATAGATAGAGATGTTTAATCAATAGTTTCCAGAGCCTACATCATTGAGCCATAGAAGCTTATTAAAATAAAGATCATCAAACGATTTGCACTAACCAGAAGCAGAACTTTTTGTCGAATTTTTAGAAATGTCTTCCGCAACAAATGATGTTGCAACACTAAGAAGAGGTATATTGAAAAGCTTTGATATATTATTAAAAATTGCCATGGACACACCAGCTGAGCCCAACTCCACAGCGCCTACATAAAGTACAAAGATTAATCATTTCATATATACTCTAACACAACAGAGAAAATCCCTCTCAACTTTTCATGATTGTAAAGGGGAAGAAAACGGAAAACAATATAAAAAAAAAGCCTGTTTGGTACCGCTGCTCTTTTGCCTTTCTATTTTAAAAAAAAAAAAAGAAAAAGAAAAATGGTATTAAAGAATAAGGAAATACATTGGTGAAATCCTTTTTTCCTTGAGGGCCCAGTTTTTTCTATGAACTCCAGAACATAGTTTCTAGTTTTATTGTTACCATTTTTCAATTGGTAATTCTCAAGTAAAATATAACCATTTTCAACCTTCACTCTCTATCTATGCCACCAAGCAACACAGGACTGAATTCAGTAAGCAACTCTGGTAACCGATCCTGATAGCAACTATAGAAAATTATTCTAGTTTGCATCTCTAACAACTATGTTTCAGCCCAAAAATAGATTTATATGTATATATCAATTTCAAATTTTCAATACCCTTCCCTTGTTGCATCATTAAAATTTCAATATCTTTAAGATATAAGTGGTCAAACAACTTTAAAAATATAAAAGATAAGGATTAATACTGCAAATGGACCTTATTGAGCAGTTCAAGTTCAAGCTTCACTAGGTCAATTAAAGTGCAATTTTAATCAATCCTGAATTATAAAAGCTCGAATATAAGTATGAATTTTATTAGGAATTCAAGCTTGACTTTAAACATGTGATGGTTGAGTCTTGAGCTCACGTTCAACAACATATGCATACAGTATACATCAGCACTGAAAACAAGCTTTTAGCCTAATTGTACCAACTCCTTAGGACTTGAACTAGGACAAGGTACAAGTACTTTAAAAAACTAATAATACAAAAAAAAGGACTTTAAAATCAGCTCTAATCATTTATATCTAATATCTATGAAAAAATTTACATACACGTAGTATTTTGCTAAAGAAAAATAAAATCTGTTAAGCAGGGCTTGACTTTGAACACACAAACTCAATTGGGCAAAACCAAGCTTTAGATTTATTCTCATTCAAGATGTGCTCAAGCTCAAAAGTGATGTTCGAACCAAACTAAATACAGTTTTAATTAAGTTGAATCCATCCATATATGAGATCGCCTTCATGCAACTATCTATAGTCCCTGTAAAGTAGAGGGTTTCAAAACATACCAAAACTGAAATGAAATGGTTTAAAAAACACAACAAAGAAAACCATAAACAGGTTTTGGAACAGAAATACTGCAACAGTATCAATCAATCTCCAATACAATATTTGATTCAAAATTCCAGGTGAATCAAAAGTATGAGTTCCCATATGAATCCAAGCCAGAACAACTGAAAAATATACCTAATTTGGAACCAAAGTACTCTTAGAGCAATAAACAAGTAAAATAACTGCTAAATCAGTTTAAACTACCAATAAATAAAAAGGATGTTTACTTTAGAGAAAGTAGAAGTTTCAACACTTAAGGGTATCCAAAGGGCAAGGAACAGTAGCAGCACATATTAGTGGCTGAATGAAAAGAAATAAAACCATTTTGAATGTAATAACAGACGCATTTAAAGACCCTATCACATGACAGCCTTTTAGGCTTCTAGACACCAACCAATCATTGCAATACAATTTTGGCATATTGCATTCAAATTGTTCTTGCAATAATAGCATTAAAGATTGCTGATCATACCCAATCTACCAATATAGGCAGTCTCCATAAGTTGCGCTAAAGGATCAATAGCCTGCCCAACCATTGCAGGCAAAGAAAGCGTCATAAGCTCGCGTTTGACATTAGAAGCACGTGCTTCATTCTTAGGTATTCGTCCCAATTCGCTGCAAATTAAGATCAAAAAAGCTTACATAATAATCATCATTTAGGTGCACTGGTACTTCACAAAGAAAACATAATATTAGCAAGTTGCTCACTGGCACTTCACAAAGCAAACATGACAGCAAATCTTACATTCTGGGAGACAGAAACTCTCATCCTTTTAGTGCTTAAATAAAAAAAGGACGGAAATACTAGCAAGTCATTTGTGAACACCAGACACATGACTAAACCTATTTACACCATTAGTTGATCCACAGTAAATTTGCTAGCTATACTCTTTCACCTAATATATAGTCTGATATCTGGCATTGGCAAAAGGGCAAAACTTAATTAGCAATTCAATAGCTATGACCATATGGGAAGGTCACAAACAGAAATATATAGTCTTAGTCCTTATCTTTCAAATTTCAAGTATTTAACAAAAATAATTGATTACAAACAAATATTAGAATTTAGCAAAAAGACATAATTCAACCAAATAGGAAACCAGCAAAGAAACATAAACCAATGAAGAGTAAAATACAGATAAACGATGGAGGATTTTTTTTGGGAGGTCTTACTTGTCTTCCTCCTCTGAATTGCACAAAGACTGCTCTTCTTCAAAATTTAACCACTCCTCTACACCAGCAACACCAACACCAACACCAGAATCAGAACTCAACTGATCATGGACCACTGGAAAACGGGGCTTTCTACGATGACCCACCAGTGGTGACAATGAATACATGCACTCTGTTGACAGGTGACACTTTGACTTCACACCTGAAGAGCCCAATGCCTTACCAACTTCGCTTGGATGTACCTCTGAAATCTTTTTCAACCTCTTCCATTTATCACTTCTACTTGTAATCCCACTAGAAATTTTGCTGCCACATAGTTTTGTTACCGGCATTTTCAGAAATTCTATATTATTTCAAATTTTGATGAAATTTTTTTAGGGTAACGCTGCAAAATGTAAAGGCAGCGTGTCAGCATTCAAATTATCAGTCAACAAAACTTCTGAATTTTTTTGGATCATAAGACAAAATTGTCCATCCAATCCATAAAAATAGAAACATATCCAAGCAAACTCCTTCACAATTCAATTAACCATCCAATTCATAAAAATAGAAACGCATCCAAGCAAACTCCTTCACAATTCAACTATCCAAGCAAACTCCTTCACAATTCAAAACTTTGTGAAAAATATTCAATCAAAATATTGAATTGTCAGAGTTTAACAGGAAACAAAAAAGAAAATAAATAAATAAACTATTTCACCAACCTAGAGCAAACGAGCAAAAGGATTATACGAAATCAAATAGATATTGTCATATTGCAGAGATGATAAAAAAAATATATACTAAAACCAAATATTCCACACATAAAAAAGATTCATACAATTGGAAATCGTGAAACCTTACTGATTTCCGTTCGAGTAGATAACCGAAAAACCTCATTTGAAAACAGAGCATAAACCGCCAAACAAAAATCACTGAAAAATCCACAATTTTGTAGTAAAGGGAACTTTTTTTTCAATAATCAGTAAAAGGAACTTACAATTACGAAATAAAAAGGGAATACTTTACCGCAAAATCCATGCAATATAGAATTCAAAGAAAGAAAGAAACGCTTTGTTGTTTGGTTCGCTGTAAAATGAGTAAACGAGAAAGGAAACCTAAACCCAAAATGAAAACTAAGATTCAACCAAAAATACCTTTGCTTTCCGTTTATGTTAATGTTTAGGGTTTTAGCATCAGCAGATAAAGGGCAGTGAACTTCGTTCCAAGGTTTATCGCCATGCCCGGTCAGGAAGCGTTGGGAGAACGAAACTGCCGATTGGAACAATTTTAGGAAACCGTTTTGAGTTTGCCAGTTTCGGCCTTTTGGGCTAAATTGGACTTTAAAATGAGCCTTGTGCATCGGCCTTCCTTGGGCCTGGAAATGGGCTTTCATTTCGTTCCTTCCAAGTTCTAATTATTTTCATCATTTTGCACAATCCCATTTCAAAATATATATATGAATATTTTAGAATTTGGATCCCTCAACTTGAAGGATTATTTCTAGTTAATAATAAATGATGACGCGTTTAATTAATACTTAATTGTTATCATAGATTTCTTCATTTGATTAGCTCATGGGCCCTCCTCACTTAATGATATGTATTTCTTAGCTATTCTAATCTTATAGTAAATCACTTAATTAACCTGTAATTCATGTATAAGTTTAGGTTTATGAAACCCCATGACCATGGTATTATTGTATAAGTTTAGGTTTATCTCTAATTCATGCATCCATAATGACAATCAGCGATCGTTAAACCTATTGACTTTCATCTTATTTCAAGTATTCAAATGATCTACCACTCTACAATCCCAATCATCTGAAATCGTCCCAAACAAGGTAAAATTATGCACACTAACAAGCTAAGGATATTCGATGACACATTTAATTAGTACACATACATGTGTCTATGAATTTCTTAATTTTCTCACTGCACCAAATGTGGAAAGGGTTACCTCTCATGAAATATTGACAAAGTGACTAGGAATCTTAAGATTGTAACTATTTGGCAATATTAGCTAAGATGTCCTGTCCTATCATAGCTAGTGAATAATTAATGATAATTATTTCATCCAACTGTGCGCAATATATTAATTTATTCCACTAATGTTATTTACGTCACATCATCATGGATTTTCCCCCACTAGAGAAAAAGCCAAGTAAAGCTCCGCCCTTCGATTTAGTTTGATCACATCAAATCAGACAAAAAGATGGAGAAAGATTACGAATTGTGGGACCCATTTAAAGCAAAGGACTAGGAAAGAGTGGGACCCGCCGGTAGTGGACGGTGCACGTGAAGACGCGTTCGAGGTAACTGTATTTCAAATCCCGCGGATATTTATTTTCTCTGATTTTCCGGGAAAATCGAAGGTCTGAGGGACCGGTTCTGTCCTTTCGGTGGGAGCTCTTGTGAGAAGATGGAGGGGTATAAGGGTAATGATTCGATTTCATCGACGGGTGCGTACGAGACAGAGTTGGTTGGGGAGCTGATGCAAGTGATTGAGACCGTTGGATCTTACTCTGGGTTCAGAAGGACACAGAGGAAGGAATGCTTGAATTTGGTAAGAAGATTGAAGCTGCTAATGCCTCTTTTGGAGGAGATAATAGAGACTGATAAAGTGTCGGTCTTGAACGAGGCCTTTGATTGCTTGGATGGTTTGAACAAGGCACTTCTTGGAGCTAAGAGGTTACTCAAGGATTGCTGCTATGGAAGCAAGATTTATTTGGTTAGTATAATTATCTCAGATTTTCTTTACTCTCTCCACCAGTATTTATAAGTGGGTCTTCGTTAATTTATTTTAATTGATTTTTTTTTTTTTTGTGAATTTAGGCACTGGAGAGTGAGGCAGTGATGAGTAGATTTCATGGAGTATATGATAAATTAAACCAGGCTTTGGATGGTATACCTTATCAAGAGCTTGGGATCTCAGTTGAAGTGAAAGAGCAGGTACGCCTATTCCCCCCTCTTCCCTTGCTAATTATGGAATTATAGTAGAAGCTGTTTGGAGTATGTTAGGCTGAAATGGTAATGAAAACCACGAAAAGAAATTGTCTGGGATGCTTCTTTACATGCCTGTTCAGAACTTGTTCTAATGCTCTATGTTGCATTAGAGCTACTTACATACTCTGTATCTGCCTTGAGCATCTACCTAACATGTTTTTCAGCGACTCGTATTCTTGGTACTTATGTTCTTATTTTTGTTGGGTTGAATTAGGTTGAGTTAATGCGTATGCAATTAAAAAGAGCGAAAAAACGGACTGATACCCAAGATATGGAACTAGCTATGGATATGATGGTTGTATTCTCTCAAAGGGATGACCGTAATGCAGACAGTGCTATTCTAGAAAGGTTAGCTATTAAGTTGGAACTGCATTCTATAGTAGACTTGAAGGCTGAAACAGTAGCTGTTAGAAAATTAGTGAAAAAGAGAGGCTCACATAATGCAGAAGGCATTCAGCATACCCTGCAACTCTTGGATAAGTTCAGAAAAATTGCAGGAGTTAACGAGAACAATGTGCTAGATACCCCAATTTCTCTCAAGAGTCTGCAGAGATGCCAGTCCTTGCTAATTCCTCATGAATTCCTTTGTCCAATCACACTAGAGATCATGACAGATCCTGTTATTGTAGCAACTGGGCAGGTATGCTCGAATTCTATTCGCGGACAAAAATCAGATAGATCAAATAGTTCTTGACTTTATTTCATCAAGTTTCTGTGTTTGCAGTTCAAACTATTGGCTTCACTTTATATTGGCTAACTCGGCTTTTCTTGCATTTTTCAAAGACTTATGAAAGAGAGAGCATAGAGAAGTGGTTAAATTCTAATCATCGGACGTGCCCAAAGACCGGACAAACTTTGGATCACTTGTCACTGGCACCAAACTATGCCCTCCGCAACCTTATTCTGCAGTGGTGTGAGAAGAATGACTACGAACTGCCAAAAAAGCATAGTCATGGAGGCTCCGGTGGCTCGCTCGTCAAGGAAATCTCTTCCTTGATACACAATCTAACCTCTTGTCAACCGGACGTGAGTAGAGAGGCTATTGTGAAGATCCGTATGTTGTCCAAAGAGAATCCGGACAACAGGATTGTGATTGCCAACAATGGAGCAATCCCCATCTTGGTTAAACTCTTGTTCTATCCTGATTCCCAGATTCAAGAGCACGCAGTAACATCGCTTCTGAACTTGTCAATTGATGAGGCAAACAAAAGACTCATAGCTAGAGAAGGAGCTATTCCTGCTATAATTGAGGTCCTGCAGAATGGAATGGATGCTGCCAGAGAGAACTCTGCAGCGTCCTTATTCAGTTTATCGGTTCTTGATGAGAACAAAGTACTTGTTGGAAGCTTGAATGGAATCCCACCTTTGGTGGATCTTCTGCAAAATGGGACAATCAGAGGTAAAAAGGATGCTGCCACTGCACTCTTCAACTTGTCTTTAAACCAAGCCAACAAGACCAGGGCTATTAAGGCAGGCATTGTACCTGCACTGCTTCGTTTACTTGAGGACAAGAACTTAGACATGATTGATGAGGCACTATCGATCCTGTTACTCCTTGCATCACACCCTGCAGGACGAAATGAGATGGGAAGTATGTCGCTAATCAAAACCCTTGTTGAAATCATTAAGAATGGGAGTCCAAAGAACAAGGAATGTGGCACAGCAGTACTTCTTGAGTTGGGTGTGAATAGTTCATCCTTCACTTTGGCTGCACTTCAGTATGGTGTGTATGAAGATTTGGTAGAGTTGGGTAGATGTGGAACGAGCAGAGCCCAAAGAAAGGCTAATTCTCTTCTGCAACATATGAGTAAGTGCGAACACATTCCGTTTAATCTGATGAAGTAGTGGATTAGTTCTTGAGGAGAATGGAGATGTGGTGTTGTTCTTGTGTATGCTCTCACTGATTGTGGCTCTTGTACACAGATGCTGCACATTTAATGCCCATGGCAAATTTGGTTTTCTATGCTTGGCATTGGAAAGAAACCAGTTACTGACACATCATTAAGAATAAATAGCATGTTCGCTCCTCAGTCACTCTCTACAATCACAAATATGTGGGAAGTTCTACACTGTGAATGTCACAATGAGTAGCTGGTCTTGCTATGATCTATATATATATATATATAAGCGTAAACATAGATAACGTATATAAAAGCTTAAACATCATCATACACAATTAACAAACACAAAAAAATGAGGTCCTTCTTGTTTTTAACCTTCTTGCCTAAAAAGTAAAAACAAACAAAAAGGGCAAATAACAAGAAAAAGCCCAATGGGCCCAAAATGAAATCCACTATATCAGGCTCTCGATCCAAGCCCAGATATCCCTCGTTCCGGCCCAAGCGTTTCCGAGTGATGCATATTAGTTTATTTTGCCAGCTGTCGCTACACGATTGGTATGCCTGATGAATTGTTAGACAAGGAGTTATATTATAGTACTAAAAAAAATCTTTTAACGAAGAGGAAGGAGACTGGGGAGAAGATATTGTGTTTGTTTGTCGGGTTTGGTGGTCTTTAAATTAATCTTTACTTTCTCCCTTTCGTTTTTTATCTTTCAATTTCGCGAATTTCTCTTGATTTTTCTAACCTCGATACTTTTATTTAATTTCACTCCATCGAAGACGGGGTTCGATTAGTTTTGGAGCTTAGGGTTTTCTATTGAAGAGGAAGATGGGAACAGAGGGCGATTCGAGCGACTCAAAACCCGGTGCTGATGGCACTTGTGAAGGAGACGGAGTGGTCATTAACATACGGTGCTCGAACGGTTCGAAATTTACGGTCAGGACGAGCCTTGAATCAACTGTTGGGGCTTTCAAGGCCCTGTTGGCGCAGAATTGTGACATACCAACGGAGCAGCAGAGGCTGATTTACAAGGGTCGCATCTTGAAAGATGATCAAACCCTTGAAAGCTTTGGTAAGCTTGTTTTTTGTTTTTTTTTTTTTACTTTTTTGTGAATACTGATTAATTTCGTTAATTATGGTTTTAGAATTTAGTTTCTTGTTTCTGTGTTGTTTTATGATATGGGCGCTTGTTTTTGATACCAGGTTTGTGTGTCCTGTGGACTTTTGCGGTTTAGAAATATATGATTTAGGAATCTGTTCTGATCTCTACTTTTACTAGTATTAAAAGCATATATTTTGTCTGATACTGGATTATTTATTTGAATGTAATGCCATGATTGGTACCAATTATTGATTGATAATCGATGCTTGTGGATTTGTGTGTTTATTACAACATTTTGAGATATGAACTTCTATGATAATAATGTTTTACTTTAAAAATCTTACAGTTGTTCATATAATCATTATATTGAGCATTTGAGCTTGATAATGCCGTGATTGGTTCAACTATTGATAAATGCTTGTGGAATAGTGAGTGTGTTGCCTCATTTTACCATATGTCCAACTTAGCTGATTGAGCTGTTATTGACTCTCAACGATAAACTTTCCTCAATCGTTGGACACGTGGAGCATCGATTCTTAGATATCCAAATCTATGATATAATGATTTACTTTTTAAATTTTCAGTTCATATAATCAGTGATTCAGTATAATTGGGTTTGATGGATGTGATGGTAAAATTGAGGGAAATTTGTCATTATGTGTGATGACAGCTTGTGGGCATGCGCTTACTCCTTTTCTGTCTGTCCTTTCCTATATTGTATATTTGTATGACAATTTTTATATCTGTGTTTCCGTTGTATGTGTGATTGGATTGGTTAGTCCTCAAGGTTACTCAAGGTCTGCTAGAGATTGCAATGAGATTCATACTTCTTTCAATTATTAATAAGTGTCTCCTGCAAGTACTTTGATGTTTTTCAGTTTTGTGTTTGGCAATGTGATTTGCTATGGTGGGGACTATATTGTCTAACTTGGTGTTCAATAGGAAGTTGTAAAAGCTGATTCTATTTTAAGCCTCAATGACCTCTCTCGCTCTCTCTCTTTTGAGAAGGTGTTGCATGCCATCTCACATGAATTTCCATGTTGCATTCTCGATATGCAATGATAGTTGAATGATTGAAGGGACAGGAAGGAGAAAAGAGAAGAAAGATGCTTGCTTACTGATGTTAATTGACACAATGAAGAGGAGAGAGAGAAAAAGGTGTAGATCTTCCTGTATGCTAAGGGCAAAACAAAGGAAAAGTTCCTATTTCATATTTTGAATTGTCTGTGTGTTTGTTTGGTGGTTATGGCCCTACATGCTATTTCAACAATCTTACTGTGGGTCATTTCAAACCAGTGAACCACAGATGGCATCCGTTCGGATGGATTTTTTTTATAGTTTGCTGTCTTAAGTTGATTGCATTACAGAGACATTCATGCCAAAAAAAAAGTGGGTGCATGCTTGAGGATCAAATATATTATGGGTTGTGTTTTCAGTTTGAGGGGATGCTTGGGAATGATGAGCATTGGTTCACCCCAGTTCAGAACCAATCCTAAATGATTAGCCAATTGTTCTAAATGATTAGCCAATTGTTCTTTGAAAAGTTTACATCAGCTTCTAACCAAATGAAGAAAATTTAAAACTGAGCACAATCTCCTTGACTCACCTCATTATTTAGCATTGCAGACACATCTTATTATAATGTGATCTCTTTTTTTGGCCAGAGAGGTGGTGTGTTATGTTCAATGGTGTGTTGGAAGTCCATTTATGTGGTGGCAGGGAAAAGTGAGGACAAACTCACCGGGTTACTCCCTTTTCTCTTCTCTCACTCTCTCTCTCATTTTCTGTTTCAAGGCCAAAATGGATGGGAGATACTTTGATGAATGACCATAGAAGTCACATGTTTACTGGTTTGAGCGGTAGTGCTACTTTTTATGTAAAACTATTACCTCCCTTACGATATCCATTATTGTGTGATTCTGTGTCCTTCTTTCAGCCTTCTAGATGTGTTTGCTTCTATAGTTTCTTTGCAGTAATCTTTTATTAGTCACCAAAAACTAAAACTGTAGCCTGCCATTGCTTTAAGGATACTGGGGCAATCATTTAATATTTTCGTGTGTGGGTGTGTATGTTTGCATGTATTTTATTAAAGTGCTGGCCAAAATTTTAGTTGTCTTGCATGTTGTTGTATGCTTCGGCTAACAAAATCATAATTTTAAACTGCTTGTTCACGTGAGCAAGTGTTTTTCTGGAATATTTTCAGTCTTATTGACAGTAGATAATTGATGAAGGGTGACAGTGTCTGACATTATGTATCATTGGCCTTTTTTTCCATACGAGAGTAACCTTTTTTCTTTCTCCCTTCTATTTTAATGAAGGTTTGCAGGGTGATCACACTGTTCACATGGTTCGGGGTTTTGCACCTACTTCGTCAGCACCACCTCCTGCTACCACAGTTAATGCTGGAAATCCAAACACTGAACCAGGTGTTACCCGAGGTGTTGG